>NC_064923.1:292654110-292954110 GCF_023897955.1 Schistocerca gregaria
TTGATTTATACAGGAAATTAGAGCGCCTCTGGCGCGGGCACGTTCCATCCAGGGCCCTCCTGCCGACTGCCGCCGCGACGCCTGCAGTTCATCCTACAGCCGCCGGCTCCGCACGCGTCACGTTCCCCTCGGCGCGTCAGCCAGCTCACATAGTCTACCTTTTACTGACACACTGCTTGGAGACAACGTCCACCTACCGACCAATGTGCTGCTCACGGTAACCACAGGACCACGGCACTCTTGAGCTCACACTGTCCTTGATGTTGCCTATCTTGCCCATGGACTACTCAGTTTGTATATTTTGCTTATTTTTTTTCGTAGTTCCATACAAGTTCTTCCTGTTTTCTCGATTGATATATGTTCAGTTTTTCAAGGTCTATCCACTGTGCCAACTTATAACTAAATCTGAGGGAGGTGCGATGGGGAGGTTCCCTTGTTAGCTGAGGAGTACATTAATGTCTGAGTAGGGTAAATGACGATTCGGAAACGATTTCATTCGGGTGCGAAACTTCTTTCTAGTAATTTTATTCTTCACTCCATTTATTAGGCAAATTACGGTAATCCATTTCTTGTATGCTTTTTTTATATTTCGTCTTCCAGTACACTCATGGAAGTGGCGTTCAAAAAAGAAACTAGCCGGAGGCGTAATTACAGAAACCAGTACCTTCAGAGACTTTTTAATGGGACCAAAAAATGTAATCACCGGAAGAGAAGTCCGGACTGCATGGAGGGTCGCCGAGAGCCTCCCATTTCAATTTCTGCAGGAGTGCCGCGACTGTGTTGGCCGTATGAGGCTTTACGGTTGTAGTGGAGCAGGATGACCCGACGGGTGAGATGGCTAAGGGTGGTCAGGGTTTGCGAGCAACGCTGGACATTCTGTGTTGTGCCGTGCTGCGCGAAGTGAACCAGAAGGTCAAAGAAGAACGTCAGCACAGGGGCAAACGATTCATTTCTGACGACGACGGCCAGTTGTACGTGAGGAACTGGTTAATACCGTAGCCCTGGAATGTAATGAGACAGTCATTCACCGCCTCCTGTCACAGTGGGCCAAGTGTCAACAGCCAGGGTCGATAGTTCTAACTTACAGGTACTGGTTTCTGTAACTATGCCTCCGGCTCGTTTCTTTTTGAACGCCCCTTATAATGAAGAGCCTTTACCGGGAATCTTTGTCCACCCATACGGTCTAGATGTTCCTTCCATTGTCTATTACTGCCCTTTACTTTTTCGTTTGGTTATACACTGAGGCACCTAAGAAACGATATAGGCTTGCGTATTGAAATAGAGATTCCCATGCCGATTCTGCGGAGAATCTCCTCATTGCCTACCTTATCATGACACAATTTTTAACTTTCTTCTGTAGCACCACATCTCGAATCCTTAGATTCTCTCCTTTTCCGGTTTTTCCACAATTCATGTTACACTATCATGCTGTGCTCCAAACGTAAAAGATTTCTTCCTTAAATTAAGGCCTATGTTTGTTACTAGTAGGTTTCTCTTTGCCAGTACACAGTAAAAATATTTTAAGGAACCCCAGATGTGGATCGTAAGATGGAGATACGAACCCTTGTTCCCCTGAAAAAGATTCGAGCTTTTAAACCAGAGCGCCTTCTCTGTCAGCATCGATCAAGAATAGGAGTTTGCTGAATTGGGAACACACACGAAGAGTATCATTCCCCTGCCGCTACGAGAACAATCCCGCAGAATTCGCTCGTTTGTTATTCGTACCACTTTAATTTTCGCAGCATTAAAGTCCACAAACTTCACAGTTCCGCCGCTGTATGTATTGCTGGCGAATTGCGATGCATAAAAAGCGCCGTAGAGTGGGATTTTAATACGAGCAGTCGTCACACTTTCATTTCCCCCTCGAACAGAAAAAGAGGAGGAGAAGCTTACAGAGGGCTTGAAACTAATTTAGCGCCGACCCTAGTTCTCCCTTTCCCCTTCTTTCCCAAGCGCGCGCGCGCGCGCGCACACATACATAGTGTGGAGGCCAAAGTACTGCGCATCAGAGGCAGCTCCGCGGTCGCTGCCATGGACTGTACGCCCGCTGCCCCTGTTTCCAGCAGCGAGCCTTATCTAGAGCCGCTGGACCGAGACACAACACACAGGCGCCAACTTCCGCATACAGTACCTCGGCCGTAAATTTCAGGCATGCAAAGCTGAATATGTCCGCAAAACGTGTTTACTCGCTGCAGTTAATTGTCGCCCTGCTTGTTATGAGGTCGAAATCATCTTTCTAGTCGTTTAGTGGCACCGAAACAGAGTAAAAGGAGGCAGATGTACTAAATCCGCTTTACCGAAATTGTTTCCTCGCGGAAGATTGTAATACGGTTCCTCCTCCGAATTACCGCACGAACGCCGAAATGACATATACTGAAATAATTGATCGTGTAATATTACAGCAACTGCAATCACTGAACACTGGGAAGGCATATGGACCGGATGATTTAAATGTGACATACTACGGAGATTATGCGAAGGAACCAGACGTCTTTCCAGCAATGTTATATAGAAGGTCGCAGGGTGCAACGGAGAGCACCTAATGACTTGAAAAAAGCTCAGTTCATTCTTTTTCTTCTTAGGACGATTCGTAAGACAAATGCACGTAATTATACGCTTATGTTGTTGAATTATGAAACATGTTCGATAAAATTCTGCAGTATTATTCAGTTAACAGAAAAAGAGCTTACGGAGTATCGCACCAGTTGTCTGACTGGATTCGGACTTTCTTGCAGACAGAAAAACTCGTCGTTCTTAACACAACAAAATCAACAAATGTAAAGAAGTTATGCTAAGAGTACTAGAGGAAGAGCGACAGGACCAATATTGTTAACAGTATACACAACTGGAGGATAACGCCGGAAGCATGAGACTCTTCGTAGACAATACGTATGTCTGTGGGAGAGTACATAAAGTATAAATATCTATGGAGTTAACATTCGGATGCGCAGAACGAGAAATCTGTTCACGCCGTCTCCTGCTACTCAAGTCACGGGACATGCAAGTCCGGAAAGCGCTTAGCGTATTTTGAATGTTATTACTTCGCTAGAACAGATAGATCGTCTTCAGAAGTATCCTGAAACTCTGTATATGCGTCTTATAGAAATCTTAACAATTTTACACCTGGAACTGAAATAGTTTTCAAGCTGTGAAGAGCAAGGTTCTTGTGCTATTTCGCCACTGTATCATAGCTCAGTTCCACGTTATTTACGTTTTTTAGGGTACGGGAAAGGAAGTGACAGCCAATAATACCTTTTTAGGTTTTCTATTGCACTTATTCATATTTTCGAATCTTTATCCAATTAAATACGTTACAATTACACTGTATTGGGCGCCGATGCATTACAGAAAGGGTTTGAGGATCTGAATAAATTGGAGGAAATTAATCACACTGTTATATATAAATTTTATCTGCAGATGAACATTGCACGAATCCGTAAAAACTGACTGGCAGCTTAAACACCCTTGCAAAATTTATCTAGAATTTCTCTCGTAAACACATGGGTGAAAAGAAATCGCAAAAGTTTGCTTTACAATACATTACAATACCGCGTCTCGATATTTTTAAATTTATAAAGCGCTTCACATCAATATATTCACTATTACATATTTGTTTTATGTACCTATGGAAAGTAACTGCTCCTCCTTTTCACGTACTTCTCTTTACGTCCGTAGCAACAACAACACTGTGCCGGCCGCGGTGGTCTCGCGGTTCTAGGCGCGCAGCCCGGAACCGTGCGACTGCTAGGGTCGCAGGTTCGAATCCTGCCTCGGGCATGGATGTGTGTGATGTCCTTAGGTTAGTTAGGTTTAAGTAGTTCTAAGTTCTAGGGGACTGATGACCACAGCAGTTGAGTCCCATAGTGCTCAGAGCCATTTGGACCGACAACACTGCACCATGGCTACTACTAAAACGCGTAGAAACGTATGTAAAAACAGGTGAGTACGTGTAATACTAAAGTTTCGCTGTTACCACAATTTGCAGACAAGCAGCGACGTCCCATTACCACGTGATTAGTCCGGTTTGATGTTCAGAACATGCACAGTAGGCTATGCTCACTCCAGAGATATTTTTACTCTATGGGAGGGTAGGAACGCCAGCAAACTGTAGCTAATTACATGAAAACCTGCAGATGATCAATCACTGCTGCAGGGCTGTCACATCACACTGAACGGAAATAAATTTAACATATTCTGATACATAGCGAAGAAAGCCATTACTGCAAAATTACACTATTGCTGGTCAGTCACTGGAAACAATAATTAGCGTAAAATATCTTGCAGTGGCCGCCCATACAGACCGAAAGTGGAAGATTAGATGTCAGATAGATTCACTGGAAGAATTTGAAGGAAGTGCTTTTGAAACAGTTGTACAATTATTAGACCGACAACTGCAAGTTTCGCAAATATGGGTCCTATAAAATTCAGTGTATTCCGGTCCGAGCTGCCGAAGATGGCGGTCACGTGTGCATGAAGTGTGCAAGTGAAGATCCACGTTCATGAGCACTTGCTCAGCTAAGATGGAGAAAATTCATTCAAGTTAACTTTTTCAGAAAATTTCAAGATCGAGAAACACACTTTTCCTCCCCTATCTTTGTTTAATATGGATATTTTGCATGTAGTTAACAACGGCTACAAAATGCACCTCTTAGACGAGTTCGAAATACTTAAACATTCCTACTTAGATTCCTAGGATTTCTTGAACGATCAATTTGCATTGAGAAATAGACAATATTTTGACTGTATAGCATCTGTTGCTATAAAATGGTGAAAATTAGCTTATGTCTTTTAGATATAAATTTCAGTAATAACTTACGTGGAACTGTGTGCATGTTTTTCGTATGTGTTGTGCGTAACTTCCTTTACACATCTTATTTAGACTTCTCTTTTATGTTCCTTGCTGCTAGCGCAACAACGTTCCTATGCACAAATTGTGATTCATTTATTGTAAATCAGTGATCCTGAATTTACAATTATCAAATAAAACATGTACATTTTTCCGACATATTATGGCATTATGCTTCTGCGAAGAAATTACTGACATTGCTAAACCTATATTAAGTATGATTTGTAATAATTTCTTATATTTTACACTCATCTATGGCTATGTTTCAACGATTTATAGTATCCCATATTTTGTAGGGTTCCGAAGATAACAGATTAATCTGTTGAAACCGGTAAGGCGAAGTAAATGTCTCCAATTACGAGACTGACGACTGAATTTTATTCTGAAATTTCCTACACATCTACATCCATACTCCGCAAGCCAGCTGACGGTGTGTGGCGGAGGGTACCTTGAGTACCTCTATCGCTTCTCCCTTCTATTCCAGTCTCTTATTGTTCGTGGGAAGAAGAATTGTCCGTATGCCTCTGTGTGGGCTCTAATCTCTCTGATTTTATCCTCATGGTCTCTTCGCGAAGTATACGTAGGAGGGAGCAATATACTGCTTTACTCTTCGGTGAAGGTATGTTCTCGAAACTTCAACAAAAGCCCGTACCGAGCTACTGAGCGTCTCCACACTGCTGAGCAGTATTCAAGCAGCGGGCGAACAAGCGTACTGTAACCTACTTCCTTTGTTTTCGGATTGCATTTCCTTAGGATTCTTCCAATGAATCTCAGTCTGGCATCTGCTTTACCGACGATCAACTTTATATTATCATTCCATTTTAAATCACTCCTAATGCGTACTCCCAGATAATGTATGGCATTAACTGCTTCCAGTTGCTGACCTGTAATATTGTAGCTAAATGATAAGGGGTCTTTCTGTGTATTCGCAGCACATTATACTTTTCTACATTGAGATTCAATTGCCATTCCCTGCACCATGCGTCAATTCGCTGCAGATCCTCCTGCATTTCAGTAGAATTTTCCTTTGTTACAACCTCTCGATATACCACAGCATCATCCGCAAAAAGCCTCACTGAACTTCCGATGTCATCCACAAGGTCATTTATGTATATTGTGAATAGCAACGTACTACGACACTCCCCTGCGGCACATCTGAAATCACTCTTACTTCGGAAGACTTCTCTCCATTGAGAATGACATACTACGCTCCGCCATCTAGGAGCTCTTCAATCCGATCACACAGTTGGTCTGATAGTCCATATGCTCTTACTTTGTTCATTAAACGACTGTGAGGAACTGTATAGTACGCCTTGCGGAAGTCAAGAAACACGGCATCTACCTGGGAACCCGTGTCTATGTTACTCATTAGTGTGACACTTATCACGTTATTTCAGTAGAAGGAAGAGCGAAGATCTACAAAAGGCGGTGCGTTTCGTCACGGGATCGTTTAGTCTGTGTGAGAGCTTTGAGGAGATACTCAACAAATTCCTGTGACAGACTCCAGTGGCAGACGCAAGAAGCAGAGGCTTGTTAAGGAAAGGTCTACTGTTTAAATTCTTAGACTGTACGCTCTATGAGAGTCGGGAAATATATTACTTTCTCTCTCATAACGTCTCAATAAATACGAAAACTGGAGAAATTTGAGAGCTCACTCCGGTGTTCTCCCCACGCACCACCCGCGAATGGAACCGGTGGAAAAATAAATTATATTGGTATCAGAAGGACCATCCGCCACACACCTTAAGGGGGCCTAGTGACTACGGATGTAGATGTAGCAACATCTACCTACCACAAGCCACATAACGGTGTGTGGCGGAGGGTACTTTCTGTACCACTGTCCCCCTTCCCCCTCGTCTTCCTCCTCCTCCCCCCCCCCCCCTCCCTTCGCCCACCCGTTCCCGATCGAACCGCGAATGGTCGGCAGGAGGGGCGATTGTTGGTAAGCCTCCGCGAGAGTCTAAGTCTCTAATTTTACCTTCATAATATTTTCACGGAATATGATACGTAGGAATATCGAGTATGTTGGCTGGCTTTTCTACGTAGGTAGGTTCCCGGAATTTCAAAAGTAGTAAATCACGCCGTGATACGCAACACCTCTCTAAGAGCATCTGACACTAGAGTTGGACGAGTATCTTCCTGACGCTTTCGCTTCCTGAACACAGCCGTAACGAAACGCGCTGCTCGTCTTAGGATTCTTCATATTTCTTGTGTCAGTTCTCACTGGTCACACATCCAAACTTATGAACAATAATCCAATATCGCTTGTACGACGATTCCTTAAACGGCTTTGCTCCTGGGTGAAACAGGTTTTCTGAGGTTTCTTCCACTGAATCGTAGTCTGATGTCCTGTCTTTCCTACGATTATTTGTCTGTGTCCGTACCGCCTACCCTAATTGACAGTACTGGGTTTAATGATCCCCACTTTCTTGTCACAATTTTTTTCTTTCAGTTGTTAGTAACTGATTTGAAACTTCGTCTGACTATACATTCACAGTTACACTAAATACAACAGATGCAGACGAAAAACTATGCATCATATCTGATACGTGCTGACGGCCTTGCCGCAGTGTTAACACCGGTTACCCGTCAGATCCTCGACCTTACGCGCTGACTGTCTTCGCTAGCACTCGGATGGGTGACCGTGTGGGTCTGTCGATCGCTGTTGGCAAACGTGGTAAGCTCAGCCCTTGCAAGACCAACTGAGGCGTTACTTGACAGAAGTAGCGGCTCTATATCCGCATCCAGTGACAACTATGAGCTGAGGACGACACAGCAGTAGGTCAGTGCCTTTGGGCCTTCCGAGCCTGTTCGGACAAGTTTAATATTTGATACATGCAGGCTATGACCCATTTCGCATTGTCAGCGACATTCTGCTCCGAACGAAATCCGAGGGTAGAAGTAGTAACGAAACTTCTTCCAAAATATTGAATATTGTGGCAGTTCGAAACTTTAACCAATTTCTTCGAAAGCTGTTTTTGCCTGCTAGAAGATGTTTCAGTTCCTTTATGAAAACCACGGTGATGCTGGAATCGCGTTTGACTATCTGATTTAGGTTGTTCTATTCGTAAAAGCTCGTAACTTAGTTAACAGTTCTAAAAAGTCAATTCGCTTACCATCCTAGGACCTACACCACAGCTTCTTGAACTTGCGCCTCGATCTTGCTCATGAGATAAAAATACAATAAAGTTATCATTATCATTCCAGTGTAACAACGAATGTTACTGATTTGCCACCGACAATGTTTCTAAGGTTTCAGAGGTAATTTTCTTTTCAAATAGCGCTTCGTAAACATTTAGAAGAACGTACGATGAAAGATTTAGAGACTTCCTACTCCAATAACACTTCCTGCCACAAAGACCCATGCCAGTTTCAGCCGTAGTAAATATTTCCAACTTAACTGAATATCCGCTCGTATGTCGATAAAAATTCCCTCCTAGCCTAGACCGCTTCGATAGCTGGGCACCAGTCCCAGCTCGCTGTTAAAACCACTGAGTTACTGCTGCAGGACCTTCCGTTCCAATTTCGTGGGGGGTGGGGTGGAAAAGAGAGAGAGAGAGAGAGAGAGAGAGAGAGAGAGAGAGAGAGAGAGAGAGAGAGAGGGGGGGGGGGGCGTAGGAAGTAGCGGAGTACCGCAGAAGGGGAAGTAAAGAGGGTCACCGGGAAGCTGACGTGGGGTGCAGGGAGCAGGGGTGGTTGCAGGTAACGGCGGAGCCACTAATGGACTCGTCCATCAAACTCCGGCAGTCTCCGGTGCAGGCTGCAAGAGGGAGAGGGCTACTCAACCCCGTCGTAGGCCTTCACAGCCCGCTGCCTGGGGGCTGCCTTCGTACTACTCGCAGAACGTTCACAAACACTAGACTAGGGCACATCGAAAAAGAAACTACCAACTCATTTCACTTTGTTTCCCGCTGCTGAGTGACATTTTAGAAACATATTACAACGAGCCAACAACAATAGCTTTTTTTAAATTACGATCTACATTTGTTCGGAAAATTCCTGCTTTCGTCATCAGTGACAGTTACGTGCGGCTGTTGTAGCACCCTGTTCGCGAGTCGTAATTTCTTTTTTCCTATCTTTCGTCTGATCACAAAAGTTCAATTTCTAAGCCAGCTACTTGTCTTACAGAAACATCGAGTTCATCACATTGTCGGAAATACTGACTGTAACAATGCTGTCTTTCCCATCTGAGCAACGTCGGCTAAACATTTTTAAACTTATTTAATTAAATGTATTTAGCTTTATTGCAGTATATTCACTCAGATATGTGCTTTATTTTAATGATGAAAAGAAATGAAGTTCGAAGAACTGTAATTAAGGTCAGTATTCGAAATAATGAATGTATTCACTTTGTAGCTATTTAGCTGCGGACGCTGTCCGTGAACACTGTATAAAGAAGATATTGTCAGTGCATGCACACAGTCACAGTATGTACTACAGATGAGTGCTGTGGTCAATCAACTATAACGCAAGAATATTACTAGACAACATATTATGGGACTCCACACTTTTTTTTTAAACTGCATTTCTTAATTTGCAGCCCTGAACTTCAAATAACCGAAAGTTATCCATAATAAATTATCAAAAATTGTTTACAAATTCTACGAAAATATTTCTCCTTTTATCATGACTGAACAATAAATCCTTTTAATAACTATGAACGTTTGTAATGTGCAAATAAATCGTCCTGAAACAATCTTTGTTCTACACTGGATCATTTCATTAACCTGTAAGCCACGAGAAAACAATGTTAGTAATATTTATTTTATGTCGTTGGCCTCCACCCTCTCCTGACCTCAACCCTCTTGACTTTCATTTGTGGGGGCATTTGAAAGCTCTTGTCTACGCAACCCCAATACCAAATGTAGAGACTCTTCGTGCTCGTATTGTGGACGGCTGTGATACAATACGCCATTCTCCAGAACTGCATCAGCGCATCAGGGATTCCATGCGACGGATGGTGGATGCATGTATCCTCGCTAAGACCTCTATCACACTCAAAACAAAATGCGATTTTTTTGCCCATGTGTGAAACCGTATTCCAGTTGGCGCAGCAGTATTTCATCATTCTGTTTCCCAGAGGACACAATCTAGTTTCTACCTTGCAATCTGGCTTGATTCTGTTTGCCTTTCTGTTCCTATGGCGAGTAAATAAGCAGAACACGTTAGATCAAACACAAAGTGGCGAGCGGTGTACAAGCGCAGTGCGGATGAACCAACGCTTCACATTAGCTGATTAACAGGCACGGAACTGTATGGATGTTATCTTGTAATGGCTTTGTAACTTTTCCACTTTATTGCCAGTCCTTACTGAGCAACGTAGCGTTCCAGTGTCGTCATTACGGTTGAAACTACACCATTCAGAAATTAGCAGCACACTTTTAGCAGTTTCATTTCCTGAAGGTATAGTCTTTTCGTTATTAAATACAACAAAATCAAGAACCGAGATGTTTAACTGTAGCCCGTAAATTGACCCCTTTGCGAAGGGATTGGAAGGAGAAGCATTAAAGTGAAAAATAAAAGACGAAAACAGTTTAACTGAAACTTTTCTCCGAATACGAACTCGTCATGCAGCGATGTTGACTAGTGTGATGTCACTGTTGCAAATGGTATTAGAGTGTTGTAGTTACTACAAGGTCAGTGCCACTTTAAGTTATGTTCAGATACTTCATTGTGCCGGCGTGGGAAAAGGGGGGAGGGGCAGTTGAAGTCTTTTATTGATGATTATTTTTATTCTAATTTCGATTTTCTTGTATTGACCAGTAAGATGCAAGCTAACACTGTGACGCAGAACAGCCAATATAAATCTGTATAGTAACTACCATCGTCAGAAGGTGTCACAGCCTACACACACACACACACACACACACACACACACACACACACAACTCCCTCTTTCGTTAGTGACTGACTTCCACATTCCATAGATAATTTGAACGAATCTTTTATCGAAATGATATCGAACGAGTCAGTTCACAGGATATGTATAAATGATTAGTGTTAACATTAATTAACACATTTTTGGTTTACTCTTTCAGCTACACTTTTTGTACTGGCTACCTGTTTTTAAGTTGAAATTCGGAGATGGAATAGTTATACAGGAGAAATGATTTTTAGTTAGATTTAAAACTTGCTTTTCTGTCACACATTATGCGTTATGGGTCAAACGACGAAACATTTTTGTTGCTAAGTATTCAACTTCTCTCTGAGCCACTGACAACTTTAACAATGGGCAATAAAGGTCATTTTTCCTATAGTTTTGTAGGTACGTACCTCACTGTTGCTCTCAAATTGTGGCAGATTATTTACGATGAATTTAATTAGTGAATATATGTACTGCTATGGAATAGTTAAAATACTTAGTGTTTTGAAGAAGTACTTAAATGATGTATGTGGTTGAACACCGCTCGTTTTTGTGCAATAAATACTTTTTTTCCAGTGATGAGTTACCACTGAAAATTATTTCGTAAGGAATTACTGAGCGGAAAAATGCAAAATATATCAGGAGGGTGACTTGTTTGTTTCCAAGCACCTAACAATTAAACGAAGAACTAAAGTAATTGAAAACTGTTTGCGAAGCTCAGTAATACGCTGCTTCCAGTTCAAGTTTTTGTCAGTATGTACACCCTAAAATTTGGAGTGTTCTACCGTATTTACTGACTGCTGCCTCTGTGCTACTTATTTTTTTGGTATGACCAATTTTTTTAGTACAGATCTGAATGTAGTGTGTTTTTCAAATTTATAGATAGTTTATTTTCATATAACCATTGAATCATTCTTTTTAAAATATGATTTCGTATCTTTTCTGTTACTTTCGCTCTAGAATTGCAACACTAGAAACGTTTGCAAAAAATACCACTTTTGCTTGTAAGTGGAAGGTCATTCACATATATGAAGGAGTGGACCCAAAATTGAACCCTGTGAGGGCTCCATTTGTGATTATTTTTTTCCCAACTCTCACTAAAACTTTGCACCTTTCCGACATTTTCTGAATTTTTCAGTGCAATTTTTTTGCATTTTGTAGTTTACATATGACATACCAGCTGTGTGTAAATGCATCATTTCCATAAAACGCTAGTTTTTCTGCGAGAGTGGAAAGATCGAGCGAGCGCGCTCTCTCTCTCACTCACTCTCACTCAATCATACAACTGACGATAAATTATTATTTAAGACTTGTAGTATTTAATGAGTGAATATGGAAGTAACATTGACAGTGGAGCAATCCTGCTTACGTCGAAGCAATCCTACTAATGTCATGCCATCAATAATCGACTTCTATAATGCTCTTGACGATTGCTAAACGAGGCAGTGTGAAACCTAAGTATATAAGAGCAGGAGATCGGTTTTTCTCGTTTATTTTAGGTTTATTAGTGTTTACCTAAATAACCTGAATTGAATGTCCGGCTGAATACTTGAATATCACTTAAGAAAATACCATAACTTACTTGCCTGACTGAACTGATGTTACGTCTCTGAAGACTACGGTGTCTACGCGGCTTTTGAATTGTCTAACCCAACTGCCTTCTCCGTCCATTACTAATTTCAGTAGCCATAATTCATCGAGATCGACTAGGCGCTTACTATCTCAAGCACCTACAACACAAGTTTGTTGCTATCAATGAGAGCTTTTCCGTTCGTTTAATATACCCATTTCCTGTCCAGAGTATTGCATTTGGCGGCCGTATACCTCTGTAAATACACCCCCCCCCCCCACACACACACACATAGGATACGTAGTGCATTGGGCAACTGTGGGTGATGTGCGTGTGCGAACTAGGTCAACGATAAAAGCCGGCCTTTAGCGTCTGCTGGAAACCAGAGTACTGCGCCGCCAAGTCGCCGACAGCCTTCTGGGTGCGGACTCTGCTACGGAAGTGGCAACGGCGATAACAGTGTCATTGATGTTCTGGCCAGTACTGGTAGGCGCTAAACGCCAACGCGCCAAACATCCCCGGTGCGAGCCTCATCGTATTTCATGTGTACTGCGTGGTTGTGTCTCGGGTGTAAGTAGCTCGTAAGTCTCCCCTGAATGACACTTATGGCCCATATTGCTAGGTATGCTACACATTATCCCAAGTGTGTGCGAATCATTTAGCTAGTAACTATCCCGAAAGTTGCTTTACGTTAACGAAATGGTCTCCTTACTTCCCGCGCAATGCTTTAATTGTAACGGCCCTATTGGAGGTGGTGCGCCTTTGTATTCTTTGGACGTTTATATTGACTGACCTAAATAGCTAAAGGAGCACCTACAGTGTAACCCTTTTAGTAACGAAAGGTTTCTTCGAGTATACGAGCTGTGTGAGAAAAAGAATGAGGCTGACAACGCTGCGAGAGATCTAGCAACACTGTGTTGTTCTATTTGTGTAGACCGGTGTGTTCATCCCTTCCATATACTCAGTCCGATTCCAGCTCCGTACAGCCATCGGGTGATTTTTGAGAGAGCCATCAGTGAAGTTGTGGTCTTGTTGTGTGTTATGAAAATGGAACAGTGGAATTCAGAGCAACGTTATGCCATCGAGTTTTGGATTAAACTTCAGGAATCCACGAGTGTCACCTTCGAACGCTAAAACAGGTCTATGGGGAACATTCCTTCTCAAGAGCACAAGTTTTTCGCTGGCACAACTCATATTTGGAAGGGCGAGAAGAAGTTGAAGATGAACCTGGCTCAGGGAGACACTCTTGTGAGATCAGACAGCTGTTTAACAATAAGGAAGGTGGGTTCACCGTACATCAAATTTAGAACGAAATTTTGTGCATAGGAAAGTTTTGTGCCCAAATAGTGCCGAAAATCCTCACAAGCGAGCAGAAGTACAATCTAAGAAACGTGACCGTTGATCATCTTGAGAGGACTACCAATGACCACGAACTGTTCAGTCATGGGATCAAAGTTTATGAAGCCTGGAGTTTTGAATACGATGCTGAGACAAAGCGGCAAATCGAGGAGTGGCACACAGACATTTCCTCGACCGAAACATCTCTAATGATCACATCACAGATCAAAAGGACGCTCATTTGCTCTTTAAGAGTAGGTGTATCATGCATGAAGATCCTGCCCCTCCAGGGCAAACTGTCGTCGGAAATGTTTGCACAAAGATTTCTCTTAAAGGCTCAGGAGAAGAGTGAATCAAGTGAGATCAGGCAATACAGACAAGTGGATGCTACATCATGGCAACTTTCCATGTCACACGGCCATTTCCATCACAGAATTTTTGACTTCAAAACACATTCCTGCTGTTACACGCCGCGCCAGCCCCCCCCCCCCCCCCTATTTCACCTCAGTCCCAGTTGCTTTTTTCTTTCGCCAAAATTGGAAAGTGTCTTAAAAGGACGTCATTTTGGGACTCTGGTAAACATGCTAAAGAATGTGACCGACATATTAAAGACCCTACCAGTTGAAGCCTTTCAGCACTGCTAAGACGGGGAATAACGACATCGCCGGTTGTAGGTGCCGAAGGGAACAGTATTGTTTGAAAAACTAAAAACATTGCTGGATAAAAGGACAGTCATTAGTTTCCTCACACACCTCGTAGAAATGAAATACATGTCATTATGTACATTTGGGAACAGCAGGCCGGTCGGTGTTGCCGAGCGGTTCTAGGCGCTTCAGTCTGGAACCGCGCGACCACTGCGGTCTGTAGTTCTAAGTTCTAGGGGACTGATGACTTCACATGTTACGTCCCGTAGTGCTCAGAGCCATTTGAACCATTTGTTAGGTACGAGTATTCATGCCAGTGGCTAAGGACAAAAACAATTATACGTATCAGTTCCAGTTGTTTATCTGTGGTTTATGTATTTACCAGTGTCATTTGAAGTATTAACGTCGATTCCAAGCTACAGACCACAAATCAAAAAGACTTTGGGTATGATGCATTTTCAATTAGTCCTATGCTTGTTTCAGCATTAGAGGATTATTTGCGTCAGTGCTATCCCAGATACATTCTATCTTCGAAGTCCGACGTCGAATTTTCAGCTCTTCGGTGGATGCAACGCGCTTGCGAGGGTGCGCCTGTTTCGCAAAACTAAAAATTTACTGCAGCTAAAGATACAACTGATGTTACAGCCAACAATTCAGTCGTTAGTATTATTCTGACTGTGTGTTCACTGCTGTCAGAACAAAGCCACATAACTAGAACGAAAAAACAGCTTTTACAAATTAAGTCTATTTAGGAGAAAAGTGATATGGTCTCTAACGGAGTATGCAGAAATTCATACAGTTTTAACAGATTACTTATCCCGGTCGAACACACAAATATCAGTAAGTTTGTGTAAGAGGTATGGTTTGAGGTCTTTGTAAAGGCAGGATATTACTGCGGATTTTTATATTACCGTACAGAATTGCAGAGACTGTCATCAAGTACTAACTTCGGCTTCAAATGAAATGTATTTGCGGTTACAACTGGAATAGGCAACCTTTCCAAGTATTTCGCATTATTTTTAATACTAACAGATTTATGCAAACATGGTTATGGTTACTATTGTTTCCTTGTTCTTTCTCAGCAGACACCAACGATGAAGGTAACAATTCGTCCCGTCTAGCCGCCTTGGTAAACACAACCAACAGATATTGACTTGAAATTATTTGACAGGATGAAGTCCTGTGCATCAACACCCTAAGGCACAGAACAGTCTACGAAATAGACCATCTTATCAGCGAGACTGGAAAGCCCACCATCACACCCAAATTCAGAGTCCAAGACGTATCAGATTATTTCCCGATTAAACAGAACGTTTCATTCCTCGTAGTTTCAGGTTATGAAACAGCGATCATGGAGAGCCGAATACCCTCTATCCTTGGGCAATGTTTTAGAGGCAATAATGAAGCCAAATCATCACGTAGCCCTCCATTATATTGCCTAGGTTTGCAGTTTGCCCTGAACACTGCTATTGTTGTTGCGTTGGACTGTCTTTTGGATATGTTTTGAATTCTCTTACATTGATTTTCTAACCTATTTCCGTTACGTCTTCAACTCAAGAAAGAGAGTTTATCCCTTCAGTTTTCACAGTCATCGCAACTGTCAATATCCCCTGAAATTATTAATAGCAAAGGCCGCTAGGCTTATCTACTTAATTTTTTCTTCTTTTATCCCTGACCCACGGAATCGGCGCAGTCACTTGTTTACAAACAAGAAATCCACTGTCGAGGCACAGATGTTTCAAAATTGGAAGTCGATTGCCAAGCGAACATTTTAGGCCCAATACCAGGATAGGACGTCCTTTGTCACTAACGCTGTTACTCCTTTTTCCGCTTTTTAATAGCATGAAAGACATGCGATTAAAAAATTAGACGTTAATGAGGATGTCTAGAATCATTACATGTTTACACTCATTCTAAGAAGATACTCAAAATACAAAAATCTGTGCGAACAAGTGACATCACAGTACCTAATGCATACATAATACGTTGTTGGTCGCTCCCTCCTGGAAGTGTGGCGGTGTGTCATATACTTTTCTTACAGTTGAATTTATAAATCTAATGTCTTTATAGTCATTCATTGTATAGTTGTGAGAGCTATTATTAGTGCAAAAAACAAACACCTACAGCCATCTTTATGATTTTAATTTATTTTGTCACTACCAGTTTCAACGCTTCATTCCATCATCTTCAGGCCTGTATGCATAAAACATTAAAGAAAAAATCATCAGCTTATCAGTCAAGTTACATAGAAACAGAACGAGAAAAATGGCAACACTCTACAATGAATTTACACCGAACATTTGACAGAAAGAAGAGATACATCCTTTGTCGCATATCTAAAATGTACCATCACGAATTTCCACTCAATACATTGTACAGTTGTATCTATTAAAACGTCTTTAAATACTATTCATGATTTTTATTTGACAGTCTGATATACATTATCCGCACAACCCTGAAACAACTTACTGTAAGACAAAGTAACAGTTAAAGGTAATGAATGGAAGGGAATAATACCTCAAAAAGAAGTAAAAAAGAAGGAACATGACCTAAGGGTTGTGTCAAAGTATTTGCACACAGATGAGGGGCACACACTGTCATATCTATAAAATGAACGTCCAAGACGTGGTATAAACCGAATGTGGTGCGTCTTTCATACGTTTCTGTATATGTGAGTCCTACATTCATTTTATACGACGAGAGCTACGTATTCCTAGGTAGAAGTGTGTAACAGAAATGCTCTTGAGTGAATGCTTGCCCAACACAAATGATCTCCAGGAGGGAACGACCAACAACGTGTTATGTATGCACTGGGTATTGTGATGTGTCATGTGTTCATACAAATTATTGAATTTGGAGAATGTTTTTGACTGACTATTTTTTACATCAATCTTCAGTGTCTCGACTGGATTTGCTTTGATCTTTGTTTCGTTCCTGCGTTGTGCTAATCTTTTTAGTTGCGCAGATCTTCAATGGCATTTCATACGTTTTCGTCTTTATCAGACACTAGAACTTTACCCTCTACAGATCTTTTTAGTGCCTAGGAGTTATTCTTGTGTCTCAGTAGGTGTCACACTGTACTTTTGCTGTTCTGGTAAGGTGATTCCCATGAAGTTGTTACTTCGCTTAATCATTCAACTTCTCTACATTTCACACCTCGTTTATCCATGGTGATTTTTAACAATCTCTTTATAGTCGCATTCCAGTCCCCATGTCTCCAGTTTTCCCAAGGGTTGCATCTTTCTCCGTACAATACTGTGCTCCTTAACTGCTTCATTAATCTCGTCCTGAACGCCATATCAGCATTTGATATGGGTAGAGCTATTTTGTTGTGGAATACGCTCTAACCTGCCTGCCTTCCTTGTGTCACTTTACGAGTTTTAATGTGTAGCAATAAAGTATTCCCCATTACACCCATTAGTTCTGTTTCTGTAGGAATAACATAAAATGAATCGATTTACAGGCTAAACATGCATGATTTGTTTTTGTATGTGGCTGCATATGTAGTTCATTAATCATGTAAGTGGTTTCAATTTGCTACCTGTCAAGACATTCTGTACTCTACTGCAAACGATTAAAAATTTTTGTGGCAGCATATTTAACTCCTTGCTCAACTACTGACTACTTACGTAATTATTAAAAACTTAATTTCTTCTAATTTTGTAGCTGTTGATATTACTATTGTTCTTAATTCGTTACGGAATATTTATTTATTATTTACATTATACCCAAGTCATTGAAGACGTCGCTGCAGGATGACAACAGGTGGCCACGACGTAATATTCTCACAGTTCTCTTTTGTGCAATGAATACTCTCTTTTTAAGTGCCAAGTTATCCCAGAAAAATATGCTACAAGAAATTAACTATAGAAGTACGTAAGGTACGTTAAATTAATGAACACCATACAAGGTCTGTAGCCAAAAGAAGTGGGTTCACTTTACACGAAGTTTGGACTCGTCTCTTGGACCTATAATACATTTATCACCCTCTCAACATAGAAAAATTACGTTTTTATGCATCTATATAGACATTAAATACTGAATTACGAGCAGGCTTGAGCGTCTGCAGAAGACATTGCAGTGGCCCCCTTATGCACGCATGCAGAGTGCATCGACCCTCACTTTCCGCGCAGTCGGCGAACTGCGCCAGCGGAATACTTATCGCTGCTTAGGCTAGCGTTCCTACTCGTGTCCCCCTATGCCGACCTATGACAGATAACAGATGAGAGCACGACACGTCATTTATTTTTGTTTCCGCGTACCTCTAACGTCATGCGTTCACATGTGGCACCGTCCCTGCCCACATTAGCTATTTAACATTTAAAATAAATAGATACTTCGGCGCTGTGATATATGAACTATCCACGTCCTAATATGAGGGTTGCAAATCTACAGTACAGTCTGTCTCCCTTAATGCAGACATCTTTGTAGGGAGAGCAAACAGTAATAGTTACCCCACTCGAGGCTGCTGGAGAAAGCAAGGCTCACCTTCAGTGCAACAGGAATGTCGCATTAGTGGACTCTAACTGTTCTGTGCTACCGGACAATGGGCTTAAATGCAGCACATCTGCTAACCACCGATTCCTTTCCTATGCCAACCTCTTTATTTCAGAGCAGCAGCTCACCCTATTTAACTTACTTACGTGTATATTTCAGTCTCTCGTTTCTCAACAGTTTCTACCTGGTACAATTCCCTCAAGTTTTATAAAGTAACTCCTGAAGTCTTAACACACGTCCTGTCATCCTCTTCTCCACCTCGTAATGTTTCCCACTCGTTCCTCTCGTCGCCGATTCTTTGATAGAGTCCATTTTTCTTACTACTACACCTAATTTTCAACATATTTCTACAGCAATATATCTGAAACGCTTCATTTCTCTTTCAATCAGCTACTCCGAAAACTGAACGGTCACTTTTATACAATTATGTACTCCAAACGTACAATATTAGAAATTTCTTCCTAGAGCAAGGTCGAATTGTGATACTAGCAGAGCTCTTAACCAGAAATGCCTTTTCAACTCGACTATTCCTTTCTGTAAGTCCTCTTTGTTACGCCCGTCTGCTGTTATTTTGCTTACAAGCGGATAGAATTCCTTTAATTCAAAGTCGCCAATTTTTTGAAGTTTTTGACTGATCTTGTTCCTGCTACTCATACTTTTAAATTTATCTTACCAGGTCAGAAATTTTTGTGCTCCACCACATAACTCGCAACAAATAACTAAATATTTTACATATAATCACTGGTATTCACAAAAACGCCACTCGCTAATGAAAAACATATCAAGAAAAATCTAAATTAAACGAACCCTAACACTGCATTTATTTAATAGTGACTCAACAGATAATTTCAAGAATTAAGGCTGCAACCTAACTCAAGTAAGAGAGAATTATCATGGTCCCATGTTTGCTCAGCTGAAAGAGAGCTTAATGTCAGCTTTGAAAATGGTTCAAATGACACTATGGGACTTAACATCTGAGGTCATCAGTCCCCTAGACTTAGAACTACTTAAATCTAACAAACCTAAGGACATCACACACATCCATGGCTCCATGCCCTAGGCAGGATTCGAACCTGCGACCGTAGCAGCAGCGCTGTTCCGGAATGAAGCGCCTAAAACCGGCTCAGCTTTGAAGAAAAGCGTCGTAACTATAACAACTGTCCCAAATGTCTGGGAGTAGCACTGGATAGGAAGCTGTCTTGGAATGGGTAGCTGACAAGGACTGCAGGTAAAATGAGGACAAGAACCATCTTCATCCAAAAACTATGCGGCGCTTCTCGGGACTGCAAGGCAAATACACTTCGTACATCCGCAGATAGGGTCGTCTATTCGACGCCGGCATATTGCATCTCTGTGTGTATTAGTACCCCGCTTACCAAAAATACTGATGTGACACTAAATGGCATTATGACAGTCAGCGGCACAGTAATATCACTCCAACTGCATACCTGGCCTCCTTGAGCATAGACTGAGGTGACTGAAGTCATGGGATACCTCCTTGTATTATATCGGACCTGCTTTTTGCCCGGTGTAATGTAGAAGCTCTACGTGGCATGGACTAAGCCAGTCTTTGGCAGTCCCTTGCAGAAATATTGAACCATGCTGCCTCTACAGCCGTCCATAACTGCGAAATGTTGCTGGCGGCGAGATTTTGTGCACGAACTGACCTCTCGATTATACCCCGTAAACGTTCGTTCCACGGGTTTCGTGTAGGACGATCGAGGTGTCCTAATCATTTGCTCGAATTGTCCAAACTGCTTTTCGAACCAATAGCGAACAATTGTTGCCCGGTAATATGGTGCATTGTCACCAATAAAAACTCCCTCGTTGTCGGGGAACAGATGGTTTCTAAAAATGCAATGGCTGAACTTTAACACTTCCAGTCAATGATCGGTTCACTTGGAACAGACGACGCAGTCCATTCCATGGAGTCACAGCCCCCGCCATTATAGAACCACCGCCAGCTTGCACTGTGCCTTTTTGACAAAAAAAAGTTCAAATGGCTCTGAGCACCATGGGACTTAACTTCTGAGGTCATCAGTCCCCTAGAACTTAGAACTACTTAAACCTAACCAACCTAAGGACATCACACACATCCATGCCCGAGGCAGGATTCGAATCTGCGACCGTAGTGGTCGCGCGGTTCCAGACTGAAGCCCCTAGAACCGCTCGGCCACATCGGCAGCCGCCTTGATGACAACCAGGGCCCATGGCTTCGTGGGGTCTGCGCCACACACTAACCCTGCCGCCAGCTCTCAACCTACTGAAACCTGGACTCATCTGACCAGCTCACAGTTTACAATAGTCTAGGCTCCAACCAATATGGTCACGAGCCCAGGAGAGGCGCTGTAGGCGATATCTTACTGTTAGCGCTCTCGTCGAACGTCTGGTGCCATAACCCATTAACGCCAAATTTCGTTGCATTAGCCTAACGGATACGTTCGTCGTAAGTCCTACATTGATTTCTGTGGTTACTTCACGAAGTGTTGCTTGTTTGTTAGCACTGACAACTCTATGCAGATGACACTGCCATTGGTCGTCAGCCACTCTGTGAACGCCCCTTACGTCTAGCTGCAACTACCATTCCGCGTTCAAAGGCTGTTCATTCCCGCCGTGCGGTCATAACCTTTTCACGTGAACTGACTTTGTACAAATGACAGCTGAGCCAACGCACTGCCCTTTTATACCTTGTGCACATGACACTACCGCCATGTGTTCGCGTGGATACCGTGACGTCAGTATATACGAAGACCGGACGTACTGCAACATTAAAGGTCGGGACTGATCTATGAGATCTTGAATATCTTACTTGTATCTATCAGTTGGTATGGAGAAATCGAGATTTCGGGCATTTCTTTATATAGTTTTGCGTAATGAGCAAAGCTGTCATTTAGTTACTTGCGATTTGCGAACTGTTATGTTTTATTCTCGGATAGTAAATCATATTTTTCCTGATTGCCGTTAAAACAATGACGATAAGTGTTAGAGGTCATTTGTAATAATATTTTAATAATTATATAGATGACGAGATATTCTTTTACTCTTAGAAAAAAAAGTGTTAATTGTGCGCTCATGAACGATCAATGTCGGGATCAGTGATTACTGTTCGAGAAATAATTGATTTGTCGATGTCCAGTTGCACACATTCGCGTGGGGCAAATTATGACCTTGGAATTGATTGTAGAGGTATGCAGGTAAATTTCGTGACAGGACAAAGTGTCGCGAGTGTGCAGCGGTATCAAGACTGCTTTCGCGCCGCCGATGGTTTACTTTAAATTCGCGAGAATACAATTTACGCGAATTCTTAACTATCGCTAAAGGGCCAGTGTGGAGGACGTAAGTTTGGATAGAAAGATCAGTTTCAAAATCCAATATAAAACCTGTTGATCGAATTAGCCTGATAATCCGAAGAATGATATGTGGGTGCGAAATAAACATTTGAAAGCATTTGATCGAATGAAAGGAAAGATATAAAGAAGTTTATTCGTGTATTTTGTTATTTCATGAACAGTGATATTTTCTTATAGTGGTGTAGAGCCTTACGTATTTTTAAAATTGTGACGGACTGGTCGTAAGTGCTTTCGTTAGAAGTCGAGTTTTGGGCCTGACTAATATTAGCTGATTCTTAGAGTCTCGAAGATTTAAGTGAAGAATAAAATTACACTTAAATAACGCTGCATCGAAACCACTATCTTTACACTATATTAAGCTAGCTATCCTGGAATCACGCGGTACCGTGACCGTGTAGTTGTGTGGTGTCAACAACAAATAGGTAAACATAAACATTTCTCATGTTCTGATATCGACGAGGGAAAGAAGAGACGACAACGAGGACATACACGTATACATATACAAACGGTATATGTGGCGCCTTACAATACAACACAACGACATCACGGTATAATAAGACGTGAAGATCAGCTACTTATACATAAACACACAGCTGACATACATGGCAGAAGACAAGCGTCTAGGAAACTCCTACTGCTAAAGAGCTAATGAACTTTGAAGTTCACAGTGTCTGGAAACACTAGCACCAACTTTGACCACTATAACATTAACGTTTCACAATCACGTATCACGGAGAAGCCTCCTACTTTGAATAGATAACTCAAAGTGTGGACGACATTAAACTGAATTGGCCAAAGCAGCAGTTCCGACGCCCTCCGTGAGGTGAGGGAGGGAGTGAGTCATATTCAAAAGGTGACTGCGGAGACAAAAAGCAAACAACCCGACACATAATGGAAGAATGTCCAAATCGAGACTAGAACGAATCCTTCACTGATTTCTGTGCAACAATACACTGACATGACACAAGTCATGGGATAGCGATATGCACATATACAGATGGCAGTACACAAGGTATAAAACGATGATGCATTGGCGGAACTATCATTTGTACTCACATGATTCACGTGAAAAGGTTTCCGACGTGATTATGGCCGCACGATACCAATTAACATATTTCGAATGTGGATTGGCAGTTGTAGATAGACGCATGGCACACTCCATATCGGAATTCGGTAGGAAATTAAATATTGCAAGATCCGTATTGTCAACAGTGTGCTGACGATAACAAACTTCCGGCATTACCTGACACGCAGTGGCCGACGGCCTTCACTTAACGATTAAGAGCAGAGGCGTCTGCACAGAGTTGTCAGTGCTAACAGACAAGCTACACTGCGTGAAATAACCGCAGAATGCATTCACTACGACAGTGCGGCGAAATTTGGCGTTAATGGGCTATGTCAACAAGCGATCGACCTGAGTGTCTTTGCTAACAGCAGGACATCGCCTGCTGCGCCTCTCCTCGGCTCGTGACCGTATCGGTTGGTCACTAGATTACTGGAAATCCGTGACCTGGCAGACGATACCCAATACCAGTTAGTAAGAGCTGATTGCATGTTTCCAATGTGGCGCGGACCCTACGAAGCCACAGACCCACGTTGTCAACAAGGAACTGTGCAAGTTGGTTGGCCTGCCGCTGTGACCGAGCGATTCTAGGCGCTTCACGTCAGGAACCGGGCTGCTGCTACGGTCGCAGTTTCGAATCCTGCCTCAGTCATAGATGTGTGTGATGTCCTTAAGCTAGTTAGGTTTAAGTAGTTCTAAGTCTAGGGCACTGATTACCTCAGATGTTAAGTCCCATAGTGCTTATAGCCATTTCAACTTTTTTTTTGTTGCTAGTTGGTCGTGAGTCCGTAACGGTGTGGGCTGTGTTTACATGAGGGCTGTTTCTACACGAGATGGACTGCGTTCTCTGGTCCAACTGAACCGATCATTGACTTCAAAAAGTCTTGTTCTGTAACTTGGGGACGTTTTGTAGTTAGACTTCACTGCATGCACGATTTACGAAACAGAAGTCGACAGACTCAAGGCAATCCCCAGCCGATGCAAAACTACAAGGGTTCAACGCCAATCACAGCCGCACAGCTATGTGTAAGAGTAGTGCCTCGCGGTCGCCTGTGGGGCTGCTAAATGATGCGAGCCAGAGGCGCTGGAGCAGCTGCCCGGCTGTAACACCGCAGCTACAGTTATCACAGAGTCTGCGGGAATAAACTACCAGCCCAGCGCACGTTCGCCGCCTGCCAGGTCTTTTACGGCGGCGTGCAAGAAATCCAATTTTCGCCGACGCCTGGCGCCGAGGCGCCACTTGGAAACGACGCCGAACAAAAGCCGAGCACCGTCTGGCGGCGCCGAGCACAAAGGCCACCGTGTCGCGTTAATCTGCTCATTAAAAAACATAAAACATTCATTTTTGTCGAATAATGTGCCCTCAGGGGTTTTAGAGGGACTCTCCGGGGAGGTGTCTTTCCCCTTTTTTCTCCAAGCTTGCTGTATGTGGGGCAGAAGCCGGACGGAAACTAAGGCAAACACGGCTTGGAGTCTCCGGCTGCAGAGAGCAATTAGTAGTGAGTGACCCGTACGTTAAAGCGACTGGAAGCCACCAAAACGCGTGTCACGAGTCTCGTGTCAGCGATTGTTCTATAACCGCAAATTTTGTCCAAACAACAGTTACGCGATAATGGCTCATATATCCGTGAAAATCAACCGATATATGAAAAATGTTCTCAGTGACATTTGCGTCCAGTATTCCTGGAAATTGCTTGCTGACAGGTGCCTGCATGCACCTTAAGAGTCCTCCAAAGGAAACTTTTCGTATGAGCCACGGCCCATCTGCCGTCCGAATCTGTTACTGATGCCTATTTCAACATTTATGATGGACAGCCCGGCTGAGCCACGTGCTGCGGTTAACCTCTTCTGGAGATGGCTTGTTCCCGCAGTGAGGTGCTGCGCCGATCTACGTCTACATATATACTCCGCGAGCCACCAAGCGGTGTGTGGCACAGGGCACAATTCGCGCCGAAGTCATATTCCCCCCCCCCCCCTCCCCACCCCACTGTTCCACTCGCGGATCTCTAGAGGAAAAAACGACTGTCTGAACGCCTCAGTACGAGCTCTTATTTCCCATATCTTTGAATGGTGATCATTGCGCGATTTGAAAGTTGGTGGTAATAATATATGCTCTATATCCTCGGTGAAGATCGGATTTCGGAATTTAGTGAGTATCCCCTTCTGTTTAGCGCGCCCGTCTATCTGCAAGTGTGTCCCACTTCAAGCTTTCTATGAGATTTGTAACGCTCTCGCGATGGCTAAATGGACCAGTCACAAATCTTGCTGCTCTTCTTTGGACCTACAAAATCTCCTGAATCAGACCCAACTGGTAAGCGTCCCATACAGACGAACAATACTCCAAGACTGGACGAACTAACGTCTTGTAAGCTATTTCCTTTGTTTAAGGAGTGCATCGCTTCAGGATTCTACCAATAAACCACAATCTAGAGTTCGCCTTACCCGTCACTTGTGTAATCTGATCATTCCATTTGAGATCATTTCGAATAGTCATACCCAGATACTTGACAGACGTTACCGCTTCCAAAGACTGGGCATTTATTTTGTTCTCCTACATTAATGGGGATTTTCGCCTTGTTGTACACAGTAGGTTACACTTACCTAATATTAAGAGATGCCTGCCAGTCATTACACCACCCACTTATTTTCTGCAAATCCTCATTGATTTGTTCACAACTTTCGTGTGATACTACTTTCCTGTAGACTACACCATCATCGGCAAACAGTCTCAGGCCGCTGTCAGTACCATCAATCAGATAGTTCATGTAAATCGTAAAAAGCAGAGCACCTATTACGCTGCCCAGGGGCACACCTGAAGTTGCGCTTGTTTCTGTTAAAGTCGCCCTGTTCAGTACGACATACTGCTCCCTGTCTGTTAGAAAACTTTCTATCCAACCGAATATTTCATCGGATAGACCGTAAGCGCGCACTTTTTGTAGAAAGCGACAGTGCAGAACTGAGTCGAACGCCTTTCGAAAGTCGGGAAATATGACATCAAACTGGGAGTAGGTATCTGGAGCCTGTTGTATATCATGCACAAAGAGAGCCATCTGTTCAAATGGCTCTGAGCACTATGGGACTAAACATCTGAGACTATCAGTCCCGTAGAACTTAGAACTACTTAAACCTAGCTAACCTAAGAACATCACACACATCCATGCCCGAGGCAGGATTCGAACCGTAGTGGTCGCGCGGTTCCAGACTGTAGCGCCTAGAACCGCTCGGCCAGCTGTGTCTCGCATGACTGCTGTTTCCTAAAACCGTGCTGGTTTCTGTAGATGAACTTCTCAGAGTCTAGAAAGGTCATTATGTTTGAACACAAAGTATGTTCCATGATTCTACAACAAATCGAGGTCAGTGAAATTGGCCGGTAATTGTGTGCATCCGATTTTCTACCCTTTTTATAGATTGCTATGACCTGGGCCTTCTTCCAGTCCCGAGCAGTGTCGACGCCGGAATGCAAATGACCAGCAACGTACAATACATACCTGGCTGCAGAAAGAAGAGCGCGATCAATGAGACAGTTCTACGATATGACATTTTACTTACGCATATTGCTGCAGATTCTACTTCTTTTAATTTTTAAATCCTAATTTTTCCTTCTTCTATGTATACTCTGTCGTAATATGTTATGCACTGCCACTATAATTTTTTTTATCACGTAAATTTTTTCATAGTCCCGCAAACAGCGCGGAAACAGTCCTTTTGAAGTTTATATTTCTTAATATATAATTTCATAACGTTCATATATCCGCCACTTGACACGCAGAGCGTTATAAAGAACATGGTTTTCGTGTTTTTAAGTCATACATCACATTTACACGACGCACGCGTGTAGCGCTATGAGAGACAGGAGAAGATATTACAGTATACGTGACCTACACACGTACATACTTTTTGCAACAAGTTTTCGATGATGACAGGTGGTCTTTCAGATCACACTCCATCATGAACAGCCACCGTTAACGGCTCTAGTTGATGTTCTAATCACTCGACGACTTAACTGTTTCTCCATGAACTGCACTTATCCACTAATCTACCGATGAAGTTCTACTAGTTTCACGTCTTTTGTACACTGGATAGAATTTTCAATTTAGGGATGCATTTAAGGGGAGGTTTACTATCTCTGGCCCGAAAAAAGCATCTTCTTTGAGATTTTTTCTCGGGATGTGTTATAGATATCAATGTCAAATTTGGTCAAATTGTTTATTGATGTTTCCTCTAAAAACTGGAAATTTTTCGACCGGTAATGTCGAAGAGCAAAGGCGGAAGTGCCGTCGGAATGAAACCAAATTTCGATGTAGACCTTCACGCGCGGTATCTCACAGGTCAGCCGGCTCGTCTGAAAACAAAACTGAGTTGACGTTAGCGAAGTACGTAAGATTCTTTAGGAGTAGTACCTCGCTTAAGTTATTTGGACCATAGGGAAAAAAAATTTCGACTTCGTAGGCCATGTAAAAATATTTATTGTTGATGGATCGGAATAAAAGTGGTACAACTACACAATTTAGTTAGCTTCGTCGGAAACAAAGAATCATGCGAATCGATTCAGTAGAGTTGAAGTTACCATACGGCTCGATAAAGTCATTTCGAGAAAAACGCGTTTGTAGTTTTGACTACATATTCCTGATCCATAAACTAGTCCTTCCTCTTCGAGGGCGTTCTGCTCGATCTGGACCATCCTGCGATGCTCCAGAGTCGCTCGTACGGCCTGTGACTAGCGGTTTTCGGCCGCTTGAATCCGGTGGTCGTCTGAATGCATGGCTAACTGCATCGAATAGAGTCCCAGGGTGACGTCCATCGTTGTCACGGTCTTCAGAATGGCTGAATACACTTCGTTAAAGCTGCTCACTGCCAGCAAAGTCGTAATATCCACCATCTTCGCGCCAGGATGCAAATGCTTGGGGACTAACTTCCAAACATATGCGTTCAGACCTTCATTTGAATTTTGTGTGTTTCCTCCCAAGCACCGGTACAATAACTCGTCCTCGGAAAGAAAAAAACTGGTGCTTGAAAAAGGCCGATTTCAGGCAGGTGCATTTTTTTGTTCAACTGCGAATGACAATCATTTCCGTTCCGTATTCGGAAAAACGGTTTCAGGGGTGGATTCGAAACAATTTTATGGATCCAAAAATGCAATTTAAAAATCGATTTTTTTTAAACCAAGAGATAGTAAACCTCCCCTTAAGCAAACAAGCAAATTTCGCTACCATCGAAACTACTGACAGCCAATAGATGCTGGTAATCAATCCGCACGCGAGGGCTACAACGGCGTATTTAAAAACAGTACGTATGCCTTGACACGTCTCGTAGGTTCAAATGGAGTGCGTAACACTGCATCGAAGGTTATTCGATTAATTCATTTTTTACCAATTTGAGGAGCATTTCTTTTATTACATTCCTCTGCAATTCAAACAGAACTTTTCGTTGGGGTACTACACAAGAGAAAAGCTTTGAGAAAGCATTCGTTATTTCTAACGCAGGTGCCACAGCGCCCTTAACGTACCTCGGCATGCATTTCTAGGAAATGAACGCCTGCGTCAGAACTGAGAAGCAGTGGTATAAAAAAAAAGAGGTAAAATTATTCTGATTTGGAAGTGGAAGCAAAATTTCGTAGGGGGGGAGGGAGGTAGACAACCAAGCTGTATAAACTGTTGAGTTCCGGACGAACTGAGATTGAGTTTTCTTGGATGTAATGGCCGAGCAAGGACGTCCGCGTCCCAGCCGGCCAAGTAGAGACAGCGACGTGGGCGGAAAGGAGAAAGAAAATGAAATGTAAGAAAAATGGGCAAGGAAGATGGTGGACTGCGGACGTGCCTGCGTTACGCAAGGCGCGAGCTGAATCCGAATGCGCGGGCGGTCCTGTTTATGTAAGCCGCGAAACGGCGTCGGCGGCGGCGGCAGCACACGTCTGGCTGTCGGTATAAAAGGCCGCCGTTGTACTTAGCCGAGCGTACTCACCCGCTGCCCACGCGGCGTCTGCGGCAGATTCTGGCTGACCTTTCTGAGCACAGCGCAGCCCGAGCCAGGCCACAGCAGAGCAGACCGCAGCGCCCTCGATAAACTGTCTGCTCGCCCGTCTTCCTTTCGTTACGTGAAGCAGACCTTCGGCGTTTATCACGGTGGTCTGCTAACTTTTGGCCTCGACATCGAAAATGAGGATCTGCTTTCAAAAAATCTTTTTATTTTGCAACAATCTCCATTATCATTTATGAACTTGATCTACCGGTGTTCCAGTGACATCATTCCGTCTGTCCACAGCTCGTGGTCTCGCGGTGTGTTCTCGCTTCCAGAGCACGGGATCCCGGGTTCGATTCCCGGTGGGGTCAGGGATCTTCACGTGCCTCGAGATGACTATGTGTTTGCGTTATCATTTCCTCATCATTCCTGAAAGTGGCGAGATTGGACAGAGAGAAGGTTGGGAATTTGTACGGGCTCTGAAACAGCGCAGTTGAGCGCCGCACAAACCAAAATAATAATAATAAAATAATAATAATAAAATAATAATAATAATAATAATAATAATGTAATAATAATATCACCACCACCACCACCACCACCACCACCACCACCACCACCACCACCACCACCACCACCACCTCTGTTGTGTTCCTGTAGAAATTAGGAAAAATTCCAACAGCTAAAATCTGGCCGTGACTAAATGAAAAACGAAAGAAAACAAAATAGCTGATCAGCAAAAAATGCGTCGAGTTTTCGTAACAGACTTAAACCTACTTTCTTGACTCAATTCTTTTGGCTCCCGATGCAGTGTAGGGCATCCAGAAGAACCCGCCATCCATCTCTTTGACTATTTCCCTCAATTTCGCCCCCGTCTTCGCAACCCTCCTTGCTTTCCCTTTAACCGTTCTCTGCCGTGTACCTCTACGCTCTCTCTCTTCCTTGCTCCTTGAGCATTTCATTCCAACGTCTTCTTTTCGATTGCTACATCTGTCTTTCTCTCTGTGTGCCCCAGCCATTTCTACTTCCTCTCCCTAATCTGTTCCGTAGGAGTCTTGTTCGTTTTTCTCGAGATCATCATTACTTATTTTTTCTGGCCACCAGATATTCGTTATGAGCCGGAGATCCCTATTTATTGACCTTTTGTTAACAGTCGACACCATGAAGTTCTCTTGCTGAAAAAAAATTCTTTGCATGTAACATTCACCTTATTTCTTTCTTGAATCATGATGGTCACTGTTTTGCAGGTACACGACTTCTTTTACTCTTACCACCACCACCACCACCACCACCACCACGTTTTTCTCATTCTTCGTCCATCAACTGGCTACTCTCCATTATACAATGTGTTTATAAATTAATATCGAGGTTTTAACGCTTCCCGCGCACAGGGTCCCCGGTTCGATTCCCGGCGGGGTCAGGGATTTTCTCTGCCTCGAGATGACTGGATGTTGTGTGTCTTTCATCATCATTATTTCATCCTCATTCACTTGCAAGTTGCCGTGGTGGCGTTAAAGAACTTGTGGAGCCGCGGCCGAACCGCCCCGCGAGGGGTCTCCCGGCCACCAATGCCATACGCTTATTATTATTATTATTATTATTATTATTATTATTATTATTATCATTATTATTATCATTATTTATAAAACTTACAGTTATAAATGATATGTCAAATGAAAGAGCAAATCAAACAGTTTTACAAAGAACCTTATAAACGCTCAATATGAGCATTTGTCACACGGCACACATCAAGTCTACAGCAGAGTTCTTGCCAAACGCTGGTAAGTGTGTATTCAGCGATTACATCAACAGTTGCGTCGATCCGGTTTCTTAATTCTGCTGGTCTGCTGGTAGCGGAGCGACGTACACTCGATCCTTGATGAAGCCCCAAAGGAAAAAATCGCATGGCGTTAGGTCGGCTGAACGTGGAGGCCATGCAAAGCAAGCGCTGTCATTGGGCCCCTTGTGGCCTATCCAGCGCTTGGGTACAGTGAAGTTCAACCAATCGCATACTTCGCTATGCCAGTTAGGTGGCGCACCATCTTGCTGGAAAATGAAGTTCTCTGGCTCATGTTCTTCCATCTGAGGGAAGAGCCATTGCTCTAGTGTATCAAGGTAAGAAAGCAGTGCCAGTTACAGTAGGTTCACCACAAAAGAAAGGCCCACAAACTTTCCGCCGGGATTGCGGCGGAAACATTGCGCGCTGCGCATGCGCACTGATGCCAAACCCAACTGTGAGTTGCTTTTTCATTTGACAAATCATTTACATAAGTAAGTTTAATGTAATAAATATTATAAAGCGTTAAAACCCCAATATTCATTTATAAACACTCTGTGCTATTCGCCGCTTCTGATTTTACTCTGTTTATAACACGGTGAATCCAAATCAGGATGGCCGAACTATTATTTATACTTTGTCAATACAGAATACGAATTCTGTTACTTAAACATAGTACCAGCGTTCTGTGACCATTGCGTAAGCTACTCAGTGCTCACTTTCGTCTGGAGGCGGTGTAGATGGAAGACCGTGTATACTGCAGATGAGTGCTACCACGGTTTTGCACTGTCACATGCAAATCTTTAACAATGATGCCCAAATACTTTTCACCGGTATGACTCAACAAATCCCATCCCCCACTACATCTGAATTGTCTCCCCATTGTTTCATATTCTGTTCGAAAGTTTCTCAACCAATTACTGCTATATTTTCATTTTTTGTGAGCCGTCACTCTTGACTGGTTCGATGAGTCTCGCCCCGAATTCCTCTCCCGTGCCAACCTTTTCATCTCAGAGTAGCGCTTGCAACTTAAGTCCTCAGTTATATGCTGGATGTACCCCAATCTGTGTCTTCCTCTCCATTTGCCTCTAGTACCTTGGAGGTTCTATCATTCTATCTTCTTCTTCTTCGTTGCTACTTTAGGGAGCAGAACAGCTGAGGTCATGAGCCCCTATGTCGTAACTTAAAACAGTCAATTACCGAATGAATTTGGAGTTGTAATCCTCTGAGCCTGAACGACTGGCATCAAGGAATAGATAAAAGTCATCAGCTCCCCTTTTGAGGAGATTGCTCAAACTGTTGAAAATTACATTTCCTTCCTCATGTTACGATGACGAAAAAAGTAAAACGCCATTACAGTTCGTGCTGTATCTGCTAAAATATCTGATAATTCAGGTGGCAAACATACCTTAAAACATGAACAGCTATAAAATCGGCTTTGTGTCAGAATATGTCTTACTGTCAGTTTTAGGTTGCAAGTAAGCACAGAGTGGTGTGGAATCTCCCCTTAACAAATGACAGTGACTGAAACGGCAGTGCCCAATACGCAGCCGAGCTAAATGAATCTCCTTGCGACGAGAGAGCGAGAGGAAGTCGTCCAAGCCGTTGGGAGGTGTTTAATCTCCCGGAGTTTGTTCCAGTATAGGAAAGACCAGTGTTCATGCCAGACGGACACAATTTTTCTACGAGCAGCAACACTGATCATCTGAAGGGATAGAATAGCTAACAAGCCTAGGTAGTCGAACTGCTGCCAAGGCGGCAGCATCGGAAGCTTCATTCCCTGACACTCCGATGTGGCCTGGGATCCACATGAATCACTCTGGCTCTATCAACAGCGGGCGAGAGGAGGCATTTTTGGATTCCTTTGTGTTGAGGGATGGTTTGTGTGCAGCACACAGTGGTGGAGGACACTAAGTGAATTCCTTCTTCTTGTCTGTGTTTTTCATGTATTCCTTTCCTCGCCGATTCTGTAGAAAACCTCTAAATCCCTACCTTATCAGTCTACCTAATTATCAACATTTTAGTGTAGCACATCTCAAATTCTTCTATTCTCTTCTGTACCGGTTTCCCAAAATCCATGTCTCATTGCCATAGAATGCTGTGCTCTAAACGTACGTTCTCAAATATTTCCTCACCGACCGAGGACTCGCATTCGGGAGGACGACGGTTCAAACCGGCGTCCGGCCATCCTGATTTAGGTTTTCTGTGATTTCCCTGAATCGCCGAGATGGTTCCTTTCAAAGGGCACGGCCAACGCCCTTCCCTAATTCGATGGAACCGATGACCTCGTTGTTTCATCCCCTCCCCCAAACCAACCAAATTTCTTCCTCATTGTTATCGTACCGACAGCGAAAAACTGAAGCATTTACTTCAGGCAATTTCTAGACGGTTTCAATTGCAATAGAGATGACAGATAAAGAATTTGACTGGTATTTGGCTGTGCCAACACTGGAGATCCTGAACACTACGCGCACCTCCTAAATATCACATTGGTCCACCTCCGGGACACGATCACCACAGGTTCAGCGTCACATGGATTTCGGAGGTTTCTGAAGGGGAATGTTTAAAAAAAAATTTTACCTGTAACTTGATACATGGGTATATTATTACTGTTATCTAAAGTTACCGTCTTAGTTTTCCAGCATTACGTATCACCACGCAGCTTCTTCCTTTCTATACACAGAAGTTTCACTTACCAATTTTAGATGTATTTCATTTTATTACTACGAGCGTTTATAACATTTCAGTTCCAAAATATTTTTTACATAACTATGCGTTTTCTACTTTACTGTCGTCACATTTGTCAACAGATGTACAGTAGAGGATTTTATGTCAAATGTTTGAATCGCAACTGCAACCCAGTTTCCAGGGACCAGCAATGCCGTTTGTATTATGTTTCTCCCGGCTCTGTGGCCTTGACTGCAGTGTTTACTATACCTGTTCGACTGCACCCATCTAACATTGTTTACAAATTACGATTATACCACTTTGGCTTAATCATATGGTTCAAATGGCTCTGAGCACTATGGGACTCAACTTCTGAGGTCATGAGTCCCCTCGAACTTCGAACTAGTTAAACCTAACTAACCTAAGGACATCACACACATCCATGCCCGAGGCAGGATTCGAACCTGTGACCGTAGCGGTCTCGCGGTTCCAGACTGCAGCGCCTAGAACCGCCCGACCACTTCGGCCGACTTGGCTTAATCATTTTACGACAATGCTAGCTTAGCACTCGCTGTCCCGCTCAGGTTGACTGTATTCTCGACACATCTTTTTTGTTTTTCTATAATCGAATTTTATGTTTTTACGTCCATTTTTCCATGTGTACATCTACACACCGTGAGAACAGTGTAGTACTAGTTTTCTCAATTCTAGCTTCAAAATTGCCTTAATAGGGACATATTACCAAAAACCTTGCATCCCCTATTTCATCGCCTTAGGGGCTGAATTTCAAAAACTCTTCTTCAACGATGCCTACAGTCTAAGATCAACGCCCTCTCCAAATTTCAAGTTTCTGTCCTTAGCGGTTTGGGCTGGGAGACGATGATCCACTCAGGGCGTTTCCTTTTGTATATAGAAATAAGGCTTTTTTATTTATGTAGGCATATTTCATGTAATTTTTACTCTACTGTTAGCGGTGGTGGTGGTGGTTAGTGTTTAACGTCCCGTCGACAACGAGGTCATTAGCGACGGAGCGCAAGCTCGGGTTAGGGAAGGATTGGGAAGGAAATCGGCCGTGCCCTTTCAAAGGAACCATCCCGGCATTTGCCTGAAACGATTTAGGGAAATCACGGAAAACCTAAATCAGGATGGCCGGAGACGGGATTGAACCGTCGTTCTCCCGAATGCGAGTCCAGTGTCTACTGTTAGCAGCCAGCTTTGTGACCGAGCGGTTCTAGGAGCTTCAGTCTGGACCGCGCGACCGCTACGGTCGCAGGTTCGAATCCTGCCTCGGGTATGGATGTGTGTGGTGTCTTTAGGTTAGCTAGGTTTACGTAGTTGTAAGTCTATGGGACTGGTGACCTCAGATGTTAAGTCCCATAGTGCTGAGAGCCATTTGAACCATTAATGTTAGGAGCTTTAATTATTTTATTAATTATTGTTTACAAGAGGAATATGATCCAGTAGTTTTGTTTCCCTCTTTCGAGACTGCTCAGAAGATGGACGTTATGCAGAGAAATCTATCTACTGACGATGATTTGTGATTATTGACTGGAATTAAATTCTGCAACTTTTTATACACAAAAACAGAAGAAAAATGTAAGATGGGCTTCACAATGTACTGAAAAGTAAATGGATTGTAGAAGGACCCCTTAAGGAAAAGGTTGTTCGCTGTCTTCCCAGAAGCTTCGGTAAAAGCAACTTTGAAGTGAATCATTAACGTGGAAAACGGAAAGGAGGTATGAAAGTTATCGTTATTGCCTAGGCAATAAACCGATATGAGTTACTGAAAACTTTAGGGCTTCTAAAGCGCAGTGAAGATCCTCTTGCTTTCACCGATAGAGAGACCGATTACGATGTCAACAGATACGAAGTAATGGTGCCGACAGCTTTGAGGTTTTGACGGAAGACTCAACTGCAGACACGCCAAAGATTATATCGCGGCCATCGTTTGAGCGAAAAATTACATCGTAGGGCCACAAGGGAAAAGCGATTCCTCCCATACAGCCCGTCATTACAGCTCCAGCGCATGATTCTTTAGACAGCTCTCCGGATATCAGAAGTGGCAAGTCTATCGTTTAGAGAGAGAGAGAGAGAGAGAGAGAGAGAGAGAGAGAGAGAGAGAGAGAGCGCAACAGCTCACATTGAATGAGTAGGCACAGAAACAAGCGCGTCCCTTACAGGGAACTTTCAGTGTCCGTCTGCCTTTTTTCTATTAAGAAGCAGACGAAGTTTGACTCTGAACAACAGGACAGGGTGACTTCTACTCTGCTCTCTCACGTCTTCCCACACTCAGCCGCTATTTCAGGTACCTTTACTGTATCTGTTAAGTCGAATTCATTCGAAATGATTCATGCTACGAACGAACTGCGTTAATTCCTCTCGTTACAGTCGTGTGATCTTGACAGCTACTCCAGGGTATTAAAGACAATGAATTTCCAACAATCGTTTTCATGTAACGTAAATCATGCATTTCTGGAAGTCACATCCGCAAGCTTGGCGTTTGAATAGATAATTGGAGAACAGTAATGAGAAGAGAGGAATGTTTTTAGGGCGTTACATTCTCGTCTTACAGAAGTAAAACTAGACACAGAATTACAACTTCAAACAGCCAAGATCGTTATTGTACAACATTTGTCGTTACGTTGCTATCATCCGATTTTCCGCAATGCACTTCAGTGACTCTTGATAAAATACATATTGTGTCATATCACATCACAGAACGATCTTTCATGAACACGATAATGATAGTATATCACTAGGTCAACTATAAAATAACTATTACACGAAACAGCGTACGTATTGCACTGATTGTACAAGTCCATAGTCGTAATCAAACGGAATGTAGACTTCATTCTGATAATGTACGAACATGAGCTTCTATAATCAGCGCGATATGTACGCTATTTTATGTAATAGTTATTTCATGCTCAACTTGCTGATATACTAATGTTTTCATGTTCAGGAAATACCGTTCTATGATATGGTACGATATAATATGCGTTTCATCAAGATTCAGTGAACTGTGCTGCGGAAAATCTGTGGCAACGTAGTTTGCTGAAACCTGTCATCACAATGAAGGCCGAACAATAGTGATCTTGTCTATTTGAAATTGTACTTCTGCATTAATTTAGATCGCCTAATAACTTGACGACATCAAGTATATAAGAAGTAAAACTGTCGAAACGCAGTGAGACGAAATTGTGTTAATGACTGTATGTAGATCTCTGATTTGAACTTTAAGAGTCACAGGGTGAAAAAGACCCAATACCCACATTATTTAGTTAGAACAGTAATGTTTCTAACACTAAGCTCTGTGGTTTCACCAAGTATCTGCTATAGCTTTCCACAGCTAGTACAGGTGTCTGAACCATTTCGTCCACTATATACAAACGTAGGCTTCCGCGGCCATTGTCACAGTTAATGAAATTTTTCTGGGTTTGTGACCGCATTGTCACTGTTGCAGGAGACATCCTTCAGAAGCATGTCACTTGCAACAGTGACCGAAACGTGGACAGTTTTACATAATGACAATGTGGTCACAAACCCAGAAAAATTTTACTGGCCGTTTCACCCACTATTCATAAAAACATTTTTTTTCAAGAAAAATGAAGCTAACAGGTCGATGGCTTCACGGTAAACAAGTGGCAACTATAAAGTTGTTTTGTGATGGTCTCTGATGTAGTTGAGATCGCCTGTTACTCTGGGAGGTAGTACCTTGAGGTTCGGCGTTACATTGATCTCTCACGGTTTAATCTGCCCCTTACACCACCCTGTCTTTACGAGAATGGACGCCCGTCACGCCGAGTATCTGGGGTGCGCTGGCGAGTTGGAGCCCCAGGAGGAGCGTACCACAGCTTCGCTCAGCCGGCACTCGGCAATTGCTGCCGGGTCCGCCGAGCAGTTACCTGCAGCTGTCCGTTGCGTCAGACAGGTCGGTGGCCGCCGTCGCCTGTTCGTACTCACTGGCTGACGCAACAATAGAAGCCACTCGCTCACTGTTACAGCTGCGCGCAGGTGGGGCAAGGCATGGGGAGAGGGAGAAGGGACGGAGGGGGGGGGGGGGGGTTGTAGGAGGCACAGGCAGGGTACAGGGCAAAAAAAAGGGGTAAGACAACTGCACCGCAGACCACCATTACTGTGACCCTCTGAGCCGGAAAGTTTCTTGTTTTTGCTCCGACCCTGTGCACAGTTAACATTCGAGGGACAGCGCACTCCTTAGGCGCTACGAGCTTGTTGAACAGAGTGGCAACAGGTGCAGCTTAATACTTCGGTGACGGATCAGCGCTGGTTGTGCTAACCACAGCCTATGACGATGAACGAAGTGCTAATGATGACGTGGTAAATGGCACACTTCACCGTCGTCCGCAGAATAAAGCCCGTAGCTGCACGAATCATCACTGTAGTTGAGGAAGAGAGAAAGTAAGGTGTTTCAGTTTTGGGAATTTGAGGGCGGGGGTTGATAAAGGAGTGGTGTGACTGTAATACTATTAACTCCAACTCACAGCTAAGAGGCAGCATATGTACTTCTTTCGTATCTGCATGAAAGAAAAGTGTTCCGAGACAAAATATCCACCTTGGTACTGTGACGTATTATTGTTGTTTATTGTGTCCGCAAGGGCCAGTATCTGGGGAAAAGGTTCCGCAGCCTGGAGATGATGGGCCGATCTTTCCCCAATTCTCCTAAATCGGTTGTAGCCCGGAGACCACATGGGTGGCTGGAAGGTTTGTGATTTTCCATAATGGCCAGCTTTCTCGTACATCTGTTACATTAGAATTTATGGTGTTCCATACCAGGAAGCATCGCGTTACGACTAGTACTAAGATTTTTAGCAGGGAATGGACTATGGAAATGTCTCCGCCTTCGAGGCTTACTGGCCGGAAGTTTTGCATATTAAAATGACTTCCTGGGGCGATCTTGCTGCTCCCGAAATACGGAGTCAGCCGTTAGCCCTCGCGAGCGTAGGACGTAATCGTGGTACATGTGTTGGAGGTTGCGGTTTTTAAAGTCGTACACGTGAGCGAGCGAGCGTGTGTGTGTGTGTGTAATACTAAAGCATCTCCAACTGGTTTAACAGTGACTGAGCGCGGTGCTAGTTTTCCAGCTGGATTGCTATCTGACTGGTGATACAGAAGACTTAACTGTTTTAAGAAATCCTTATTCAGCGTGTTAATATATGTGTAGCAGTGCATATAAGTAATCCTTATCAGCCAAACCTCTTTCACTGAAAGTCTAACAATTGTGAGGAAGAAACTAACAGACTAACAGCAGAATATGGAAAATGAGTAACATGGCAGTCAAGAAGTGAACAGAAAATAAATGAAATGACGAAAAATTAACTAGTGTTTTACCAAGATAAGAATTTAACTCTCGTAGACGATGGGGCTATTATAGACGTAGCCCGATTTCAGATTCGTCTTTGTAGTTCAGGCATTCAGTCGTTCCTTTCGGAGGAGCCACCCCAGCATTCTCATTAGGGGTCTAGGGAAACCATACAGAACGTAAATCATGATGACTGTACGGGATTTACGTCCCGATCTGCCTAGGTGCGAGCAGCTTCTGAAGTCGCCCAATCGTGGTATAAAAAGGTATGGAAAACTGGACAGAGGTGTGGAACATTGAGAAGACTAAGAGACGCAAGAAATGTTGGTAAATACATAAGAGACGCAATGTTTCGCCGGTGTTTAGGTGAGAGGCAGATCTCATGACCGATCACTCATGACAGTACGTGCGTATAAGAGTTATATAATAATCAAATCCCTAAACGGACACAGGGGAGGTCAATGGAAGTATATGGGAGTAGAGAGCACGAAATACAAGATGTTTCAGGAGTAGTAAATATTTGAGAACATGGTGCTATAGAATAATCAAATATAACACAAACCAATACCCAAAGGTATTCAACAAAGGGAAATGATGAAATTCAACTCTTATTTTAATAAATTCGAGCTCCGACTTCAGTCCACTTTCGATTTTTTTTGAAAGCAATATTTATAGCTCCTCTCAAGTCGTCTGGGGCTTGTTTTCATGAGGGCAGCACTATTCATAAACCGAACTATCAATTCATTCCTTGTATTTATTCTTTTGTTGTAGACTTACTTTTCGAACATCGCCACAGAAAAAAAAATTCTGAAGACCTAGGTGAAAAAAAAAGAACTTATCCATTTCTACTGACCCATATTCTGCGGAACGTTAGACAGGAGACGTCCCCCAGCGGTGCTGTCGACTTTTTGGAAGCAAATATTCGGTGATTTAGGATAAGATCCCAGGTAACACACAACGCAGCCATTCACCCTCGTGGGCCGTCGTTTGCGAGTAACTGACAAAAAGAAATTTCCAAGTTTCGCTTAATGCTCAATAATGTTGAAAAAGTCAACAGGTATAGTAAGGTTTCGTGGTGTCATGGATAGGTTCATAGCTTCACAAGAAAAAGGTTTTGGGTACAAACCCCGTCAGGTGCAGTAAATTTTGAAATATTTATCGAAATAACTTTGATGCATACTTTTATTCAATTAATTAGTTGAAATGTAAATTTTTGTTTCTACTGCTCTGTTACATTTTAATCACCGTATGAACTTTTGTCATTTGTTCCACTTATTCTTCGTATCAATCTTTTTCCAGTCGGAATTTTTGGTGAATATGAGTTTATTTATGTTTATCTACTATAATATTCAATCATTTGAAAATTCCAATCTATCAGTCAAGAAACAAAAGACCAAATCTATTTATATTGACTGTGTAGTGGCGTGAAAAATGTTTTTTCTTTACGAGATGCGCAGGTTTTTTTTTCATGGCAATTGTCATGCAAACATTTAAGACATAACCTAAATACGTGTTTCACTATGGACAAAATAACGCAGATGAAGGTTTAAACGAAAGAACGGTTTGTAAGTATTGTAAAAAGAAATTCAAACAAAATGAGAAATAGGTATAATGAATGTAATAATGGGGATGAAAAAATAGGGTCATAAAATTAAGTCGAAATTAATACATAAAACTAATTAAAGAGGCGATCGAAGATTTCAAGGGGGAAAAAGAATGATAGGAAGCAAAATGAGGGCAAAAGCTGAAGTTGATATTATGATTAAAATTATGATTTAAATCAATTAATTATTATAGTAATTTCGATTAAGATTTAAAAATAAAAAAAACATCACTTAACGAGATTGGAACCCAACCTTTACTCATGTGAAGCTATTATCCTATTCTGTGCACTATTTAGCCCAAATATTGGACGCAACATTTTTTAACACTTAGTGTACACAAAATGCCGATTTTTTTTCATCGATTACCCGAAAATAAGGGCCACCAGTTTGAATACTGCACTGTGATACCTGAGATCTTAACCTATGTAACAGTATAAATTGTTTCACCTTCTATTGTTAGATTAAATGTCACCTGAAGAATACAAGATGCAGAGGCCCTGTCATTCTGGAGGATCATACCCATCCTTGTAGGTAAAAGAAGCAATAATGCTGATAGCTCGTTTTCAAAGAAGTTCAGAGAACAGGGCCCTTTAAGACGATCCGGTTACACGACAGGCCCAATGAACTGATCGGTCACAGCATACCGCACCACATGTTTGCAGAGGGGCGCTCTTGGGCCTGAGTCTCCATGAAAGTATGCTATTTTTGTCCTGACACCGGTGTGTCTTAGGAGTGTTACTGATACCGTCACGAGTGAAAACATCTTCATCCGTTAACAATAATAACGGGATCAGAGTCACTGTGGAAAACTTCAAAACTGCAAAGTCAATCCCAACTTTCCTACTTTAACTTCACAACAAGAACGACAACCGACAAATTAACTCACTGCAAGTGGAGTATCAAGACGTGAAATGAAAATTTATGTCTGTTACCAGCTGAATCTCCGTAACCACGTCTTGCGGAATGTTTCGTTCGAATTAGTTTGCATTAGGACCTCCTAAAAATATTTATTATTCCTTCGAAACACTCTATTTAATAGAATGGAGGTAAAAAGTTAAGACGCCGTCGGCAAATGGGGCAGGCATAGTGGAGTCGTTCTCTGTCTAATGGCCTCTATGTCTACTGGTCGTTGAAACCTACCCGCCCTCCGCCTGCCTCCTCGCTTTGCTCCTTGTCAGCCAGAGACCGCGTACTTAATGGGAAACGTGTTGTAAAATATGGTTTAAAATTTTTATTGTGTGCAAAAACCGGAACTCGCAAAGGAGAGCAACGGCCGCGCTGTTACGGCACGTAATGCACGTGGCGGCAATAATCAGCGCGGAGCCCCGGGACACTACGCGGCCACAGCACCCGCTATCTCGCGCACACGCAGCGAGATGAATGAATGGGGGTCGTTATCAATGTGGCGCTTACTTAACAGGAAAGCCAGCGCCTGCTGCCAGGGGGGCGAGGCCGGCTGTGGGCAGAGCGCGGCCGTGCCACGTGGACTCGCAACGTGCCGCTCCGCGGATATAGCACATGTCTGACTGCGATTCGCAAGATGAATCCTAGGGAAGATTGGTCAACCCAGAAAGGATGTAGCTAACAAAACCCTCGTTCGACCAACACTTGGGTATTGTTCGTAGTTGTATCGCTCACGTTGCAGGTTAATGACTTGGTGGACAGTGTCCTCTCACACTAACAAAGGAACCTCCCCATCGCACCACCCTCAGATTTAGTTGTAAGTTGGCATAGTGGGTACGCCTTGTAAAACTGAACACAGATCAATCAAAAAAACAGGAAGAAGTTGTGTAGAACTACGAAAAAAATAAGCAAAATATACATACTGAGTAGTCCATGCGTAACATAAACAACATCAAGGATAGTGTGAGCTCAGGACCGCCGTGGTCCCGTGGTTAGCATGAGCAGTTGCGGAACGAGAGGTTTAATTTTTTTATTTTCAGACAATTATTATCTGTCCGTCCGATGCGATCATTTTTTGGAGTGATTATCACATCCACAAGAAAACCTAAATCGGGCAAGGTAGGAGAATCTTTTTACCCTTTCGCCAAATGTACAGGTTAGGTGGGTCGACAACATATTCCTGTCATGTGACGCACATGCTGTCACCAGTGCCGTATGGAATATATCAGACGTGTTTTCCTGTGGAGGAATCGGTTGACCTATGACCTAGCGATCAAATGTTTTCGGTTCCCATTGGAGAAGCACGTCCTTTCGTCTACTAATCGCACGGTATTGCGGTGCGGTCGCAAAACACAGACACTAAACTTATTACAGTTAACAGAGACGTCAATGAACGAACGGACATATCATAACTTTGCGAAAAAATAAGGTAAACTTTTTCACTCCAGGGAAGACTTGAACCAAGGACCTCTCATTCCGCAGCTGCTCACGCTAACCACAGGACCACGGCGATCCTCAGCTCAGAATATCCTTGATGTTGCCTATCTTGCGCATGGACTACTCAGTTCGTATATTTTGCTTATTTTTTCATAGTTCCACACAACTTCTTCCTGTTTTCTCGATTGATCTGTGTTTATTTTTCCAAAGCCTATCCACTGTGCCACCTTATAACTAAATCTGAGGGGGGTGCGATGGGGAGGTTCCCTTGTAAGAAAGCTACCACATGGCGCGGGACGAACGGCACTCTGTGCAGTGCCTACTCCACACTTTCCCGGTAGCGAATGGCTCGACGGAAGAACAATTGTCGGTAAGCCTCTCTACGAGCCTGAATCTCTAATTTGATCTTCACTGCCTTTTCGCGAGGATGAAGCAGTTTACTGTTCGACCCTTCTAGCAACACAAGCTCTTGGAACTTTAGCGGTAAACCACTCCGTAATGCAGAGCGCCCCTCTTGTAGCATCCGCCACTGGAATCGCCTCATCGCCTCCGTGACGCTTTCCAGCTCACTGAAGGATCCTGTAAGGAAACGCGCCGCTTTTGTCTGGATATCCTCTCTTTCTTCTATCAGTCTTCTGAATGCAGTCTGACGAACAATACCCAAGTGTTGGTCGAACGAGGATTTTGCTAGTACATCCTTTCTGGGTGGATTACACTTCCCAAGGATTCATGTTATGAATCACAGTCAGGCATTTGCGCTCTTGCAGTTTTATGCGGTTGTTTCACTTCAAACCGCTTCTGACGCGGACTTCTGGATATTTTATTGATGTGACTTCTTCCAGTGACTGTTCTGCCGTCGTATGCCACACAATAAGGGGTCTTTCTGGCTACTGTAAGACGAAATCTGAAGACATTTTGCAGATTATGTGCTTATCTATGGAGAGGGATTATCCAAATATTGCAACATTGTATAAGGGTTGTCCAGAAGGTAAGTTCCGATAGGTCGCGAAATGGAAGCCACAGTGAAAACCGGAACGTTTTATTTGCAACAGTTAGGTACACCTTCCACCTACTTCTGTAGATAGTCGCCGCTCCAACTTCGAGTTTTGTCGTAGTGTTTTACGGACTTTCCAATATCCTCGTCATAGAAAGCAGCCGTCCGTGCTTTCGGCCAGTTATTTGCACTGGTCTGCAGCTCATTGCCTGTGGAAAAATTTTGTCTTCACAGCCAGAGGTTCTTGTGAGCAGAGATGAGATTCAGGGGGAGCCACTTACGGACTGTATTGTGGGTGATCAAACACTTCTCATCGGGAACGCTGCAGGGACGTCTTCATTGCCCCTGCAGTGTGCGGCCGAGAATTGGCATGAAGAAGGAACTGTTCGACAGTTGTGTTACGTGGGCTGCATGAGACAGGCGAGATCTCTAACCGGGCCCTCATACTTGGCGGGTGGCGCTATTCCCTACGCATTTTTACATGATCACTGTTCACTCAAAATTAAAAAGAGCGACGCGACACGATCGACGGGCATGCTAGACACTGCCCAACACGTCTGTACAAAGCTTTACCGGATTTTCCCAGTGGTTTCCATTTCGCGACCGATCGGACCTTACTTTCAGGACAACCCTCGTATGATATCAATTGACGACTATAACTATTAACGTGTGCCGATTTCCGAAATATAATCCCTGTACGAGCAGTGAAATGAAATTAGAGTAACAACTCCTCCACAGAGGAATGTAAGCAAAAGGCAAAAGTTTTCAACTCTGGACCATGTACGTGAGCGTTTACAATGGGAGCCAGTAAATTTCTTCTTCGTGTGTTGAACACTACTGATTACTGGGTTCGATTCACATTAGTCCAAACACTTCCAGACATATGACATTTTGTGCTGGACCTGGACTTCTGTATGATCCTTTTAATTTCGCAGAACTTTCACTGCAGCATGCTTTCTGCTCTAGCATGAAACTTTCTTCCCAAAACACTTCATAAACTCTGGTGACATTCAGGTCCACTTCAGTCTTGGAAGTGGTACTCCAGCATAGTATGTAAGGGTAATACTTGTTTCGAAAGCAAGGTAGACGCAGTCGACATTGTGGTCACTAATGACGGAGAAGGAGGAGGAGATTAATGGTTAACGCCCCGTCGACAAGAAAGTCATTAGAGATGGAACACAAGCAGGAAAGGATGGCGAAGGAAATCGGCCGTGCCATTTCAGAGGGACCATCCCGGCATTTGCCTGAAGTGATTAAAGGAAATTATGTTTCAGGAACTGTTACAACATTCACCTCAAGCGATCTAGAGAAACATAGAAATACAACAGGTTAACTGGGCGGTCATTTGAACCAGTCTCATGTGAACATGAGACCACAGTCTTGTGCACTGCAGCCTCTTTCGAGTTGGAGTATAATAACGGCCATGAAATGTACTATGATTACTTAGTTCATCAGAGGCAAAGGACGGGGTTTCATATACTACACGCCAGAGATCAGAGATGAAGAGGGTTTGTAGTCCAATACTGCAATTCTGAAAAGTTCTTCGTAACTCCTAAGCTGATTAGGCTGTTGGCCTGCGTACAGTTGCTGAGGTTTCTCTTTGTTACCGTAAATTACCGGCAGGTCTCCCATGAAAGGCACACTGCCGATTCATTTCTCTTTTCAAAATTCAGAACTGACCCTGAAGTGAAAGTGTCGTTTCATTACAGTGAGATTGCTGTGGGTCGTTTTCTTCTACAAAAAGTTTCTTACTGTTACTGTTTCTTGTTGCACTGCGACTGATTTACATGCCAGTTGGAAGTAAACATCCGGTAGCTGCGACTCAGAACTATTTGCAAGTCCTGACAGAGCTGCAACCAGTGTTCGGAAGTGGCCGCTGTCACCCAAGTTGTTCGTTTACTCGAGTCTTCCGTAGTGAGCGCCTAATGGGACTGCTTGAAGACTCCCCCCTCTGGGGTAGTGTAGCGTCTCAGCAGCGCGGGTAGGGACCCGTGGACAAGCGCTGCGCTTAACGATGCGGCATGAGATCCTCCGAGACTCGGGAGTAAGCACGCTGGCGCCTGCGCTATTGTTCCCGCTTTACGACGCCCGCCCTGGTTCATAAAGGCCACGACCATCTCGGCTGAGAAGCCGAGGGTTAATGACTGGTGTGCAGGGGGCGAGGCAATGGCTACGCCGCTCTAGAATACCTCCAGGAGTTCCGCTGTTCCAGTGGCCAATCTCTGCGGTAACGGTGGTCGCCGACTACCGGAGATGCTCCGTACGTAAAACGGAGTTAGAAGTTGCCCACATTCAGGGCTAATGTACGGAAGACCAAGAGTTCATTGCTAGTAGAGTTCCCTTCGCAGTCCTGAACATTTCATATGGTCGGATCTCACCAACAAAATTTCGGTGTTCGATTACAAATATTTTTTTAAGTATTATGATACTAGATACTAGTGGGCCCCGGAGACTCGTTACAGGATAATATTGTAACTATGATTTTACATAGTCATGACGTCAGTATGGGGGCTGTAGTATCTTAATTTATCGATATTGCCGTAGCCGGCACCTCCTTGAGGATTCTTGCGGGTGCAGCGCGACGCTTTAAACATTTCCATCAATAAGATGACCTGACCAACGAAGAATATCCAGCGCGCCGACAATGAAGACCGCCAGGACGGTGTTATAAACGGCAGGCACCTCAGCAGCTTTGCCAATTCGAGTTTAGCTTCATTTTGTTAGTTGGTGCCGAATGGTACACCGAGCTCTTGATAGCCAGCTCTACCAGCAGACACACAGTGTACATAGACGCACACCAGTATCGGGTCTCTGCTTATAGCTAGACACGGCTGCTGCAAGTTGACAGTGTAACAGTTTTTCTCCAACAAGTTCAGTAAAATATGCTTATTTAAGTTGCACTTGTGTCAGCTGGCCGCGCGGTCTAAAGGCGCCTTGCCTAGGTTTGCGCGGCTACCCACATCGGAGTTTCGACTTCTCGCGCGCGTAAGTTCCTATGGGACCAAACTGCTGAGGTCATCGGTCCCTAGGCTTACACACACACATGTGTGTGTGGGGAGGGGGGGGGTCCTTAGCTTAGATTAAGTAGTGTGTAAGCCTAGGGACCGATGACCTGAGCAGTTTGGTCCCATAGGAACTTACGACAAATATCCAAATTTCTTGTGTCAGCTCATCTTTTGCTTGCCTGTCTAGACTCCTACAGCGAGAGATCTCTCTGGCCACCTACACCCATTTATCACTAACAATGAGGACATAACATCAGGCTCCTCGGAACTTAACGGCTCTCGACTCACGTCATAAGAGGGCGAACTGCTGTGTATGGTAACTGAAGAAACCTTCCCAAGCCAAGATCGCTAAAAAAAGCGTTCTTTTCCATCAACTGATTAGACAGAGCTATGCTGTGATCATCGGATCTGCAAGAGGCTGTAGTTAATAGGAAAAAAATATTTTACTCTGTAATTATCTTGGAACACAAACTATGTAATTCTAACAGACCTTATGCTTTAAAACATTGCAACATTTTGTCCTTTAGTGTTCCAAGTCGCTTCACATAGTATGTACACTTCCCACTAACATCAAGACCACTACAAAACACCTCAAATGGTAAAATTTTTATGTGCGAACATCCTCTTATAAATGAAATTTCTATACTTCTCTGATTTGGATTATACATTAGTATAAATAAAAATGTTCCTTATTAATGTGTTAACAGTTACGCGGAATTACGTATCTACGTTTTATGCTGTATACAAGATGATAATGCAGTCAACAGCAATAGTGCCATCTGGTGTACGTATGGGTGGTCGTCGTGTTTACTCCTCTGTCAATCGCCAGCTGGTGGTGAACATCAATACCTGTAAGCGGCCCAATACAGTTATGTTTTTGTTTGTATGTAGCAGTCTTACATTTGATATGCCGATCTGTAGTGATCCTCACGATAATGGGAAGTGCACACGGAATGTGAAACTATTTGCAACGCCGATGAACAATATGTTGTAATATTTTATGCGTAGATCTGTTATAAACCGTAGTTTGTCTCACAAGACACTATCAAGTTATGATACAATGAGAGTAAAATATTTTTCCTATCAATTTCTGTTCATCCTCTTGCAGATCCGACGACGCCACAACTCTGTCGGAACTGGTCATCCAATAAAATGCTTTTTAGCCATTGGGCTTGTGAAGTTTTCTTCCCTTACCGTAACTATCATTTATTTGGTTTTTACCCCAGTTTATTCCCATGAAAGTATTAACAGAACAGTGAAAAAACCTGTAACAGGCAACCATCGAAGGGTTTGAAACGAATGCAGAATAATTCATCAAGGTTACGATGCACATGAATGTACTCTGATGTGGATGCAATCGCGGTGGGAACAGCTCGTCTCAGTATCTTCACCTTTATTTTCCAATGCAATATGCGAGGGTACACTGACCAACTCTTCAATAGTAATCCAATCTATACTGTTTTGTTTTACTGTTTAAGTACAATGAAACTACCTAAACAGACAAACGCAATGCAGAAACGATTAGAACACAAAACTAACTTCAGGCTGAAGGGTAAAGTGGCCATTAATCTAGTCAAAGGGAAGTGCCTTGAGTGAATGAAAAAAGTTACTTCCCAAGAAAAATTCACAGCGCATACCAACAACATTTGCATTACAATAAATGTATTCGAAATTGGCAATGCGATAAGACTGCAACTGTAAAATTTACTGGTGACATGAAAATTTGTGCCCTACCGGGACTCTAACCCGGATTTCCTGCTTTAAGCAATCATTAGCATTAACCACTTATGTCATCCGAGCACATTTCAAGGACGAACCTAATCTTCCATGTCACAATGCGTCCACGTCTGTACTTGCACAATCGATGTGATTCCCGCACAAGAAGAGACACATTTATTACTGTCGCAGCCTTTGCCTAGCTTTGTAAATACTACTTCCAGTGTGTGTTTAACCGTCTACTATGCAATGTAACCCCCCATATATATATATATATATATATATATATATATATATATATATATATATATATATATATATATATATATATATATCTGAGTTTTGGGGGTGGGGTGAGGGTGCGGGGCGGGATAGGCCATAAAGCTGCATCTAAAATTTGGTTTTTCTGATGTTCTTGTTGAATGTCTCCCTAACCGGAATTTTAAACGCGTCCGTCGCCAATAAAATTCTTCGCTGGGATACGAGATACTCTATCAGTTGTGTATTGCCCTTCTGTGAATTTGAATGAAACACAATGGAATCATGTAGTGGGACGAATATCGAAATTAATTTTCTTTTCTCGATAAATATATCTGCGAGATATGCTACACGCTCAGTGTGGCATTTCGGGTAACGTCGCTGCCTGGCATGCTACGAGTCACAAGTTCAAACCCACGCACTAACTCTTATTTGGTATTTATTATTTGGAATTTTCTGGAAATTTCTTAGATTTGTACAGTCTAGTATATTCGATGTTTGAATAAATAGCAGTTCTGTTTTACCTGTAAGTTGGTGTCCCTAATAAATATCATTTCAGTGCTACGTGTTTTACTTCATTGACGACCCTGCTTTCATATTTCGGCTTTATTGGTGTTACCACGTGACAGTATTTACACTGTCAAACACATATTGATTAGTAAATATTTTGTAGCCTAAGTTAGTTTTTTACTAATGAAGATTTGGCTGACAGTACTAGCGAAAAATTACACTTTGGTGACACTGAAGACAGTTTCTGAAGAGCAGTGCATGTCACCGAGCACTTATTGTGGAAACTGAAGACCACATCGTTTCATTTGGGAAAAAAAAATTCATGCTCCATCTTGGTTGGTAGGTTAGCGAAGATGCGCTGGGTGCTAGTTTATGAACCCATTCTGACTATTCGTGAAAATGAAAATATAGTTACTTTTGCCATGTTTGGAAGGAACTGCTGCTGCTCCACAGCTGTAAACCGATTTTAAGAATAGGCAATCCAGTTGCTGGGAGTTCTTTACTTTACTGCGGAGTCCGGTTTCTGCTTTCGTATTGAAGCCGTTTTCTAGTGGAACTTGAAACTGACATCATAAAGCGAACATTGTGCATAATAATGTAATAAATATTTGAACACACTACTCCTTTTTCTGCTGTATTATTGGCTACTTCACTTTCAAATGTACCCGATTTCTACTTGTGGTATCATTTGACTCTGCTTCATCACAGCACAATGTAACTATTTTTTCGTATATTTATACTGTACCTGTATAAACAAAACTTTTTCATGTTGAAACTAATACAGTGGTCAAGAATGGGGAAAAGCGATCACAACCGTTAGTGTAGACTATTTCTTTAGGTCACGAGTCTATAAAATGATGTGCTGTGAAGTTATAAAATATCGTCTCAGAGTGTAACACGTCACATCTTATACACTCAAGTACTAGGAAAAAATATATTACAATTATGATAGCTTAGCTTGATAAATTATCTTGTAATAAAACTAACGACAGAATTATAAAAAAAACCTTATGCTTTGAAATAAGGAAGTATATTGTCCATCACTGTTGGAAGTCTTTTCACATTGCATATACACTTCTAACTATCATCAAGATCACTTCAAATCGACAAGTCAAATATAAATTACTATTCCGGGGACAGTGGTTTTGTGATCTTTCAATCGGAGTTTCGGGCTTTCTCTAGTTTAGAAACCATCGAGGGAATTCCAGGCTGCCAATCTCTTTCGCCTCGGCGTTCTCAAAATCCGTGTACAGATAGAAGCATAACTTTGACTTAACATGCTCTGAAGAGCCAAAGAAACTGCTTACTTCACTTGCCTAATATCGTTTAGGGCCTCCGCAAGCACGCTAAAGTGCCGCAACACGACGTGACATGGATTCGACTAATGTCTGAAGTAGTGCCAGGGGGGGGGGGGGGGGGGGGAGGACACTGACACTGACACCATGAATCCTGCAGGGCTGTCTATAAATCAGATCAGTAAGAGTACGAGGGGGTGGAGATGTCTTGTGAACAGCACGTTGCAAGGAACGCTCGATAATGTTCATGTCTGGCTCAAATAACTCTGAGCACTATGCGACTTAACTTCTGAGGTCATCAATCGCCTAGAACTTAGTACTAATTAAACCTAACTAACCTAAGGACATCACACACATCCATGCCCGAGGCAGGACTCGAACCTGCGACCGCAGCGGACGCTCGGCTCCAGACTGTAGCGCCTAGAACCGCACGGGCACTCCGGCCGGCACATGTCTGGCGAGTTTGGTGGCCAGCGGAAGTGTTTAAATTGAGAAGTGTGTTCCTGGAGCCACTCTTCAGCAATGTTGCACTGTGGGGTGTCGCATTGTCCTGCTGAAATTTCCGAAGTCCGTCGGAATGCACAATGGACATGAATGGATGCAAGACATAACAAAGGATGCTTACGTACATGTCACCTGTCAGAATCGTATCTAGGAGTAACAGGGATCCAATATCACTCCAACTGCACACGCCCCACAATATTATAGGCTCTCCATCAGTTTGAACAGTCCTTCGCTGATACTCCGTGTCTAGGCATTCATGAGGTTGCCTCCATACCCGTTGATGTCCATCCGCTCCATATAATTTGAAACGAGACTCGCCCGACCAGGTTACATGTTTCCAATCATCAACAGTCCAACGTCGGTGTTGACGCGACGAGGCGCAACGTAAATTTGTGTCGTGCATTCAGTAAGGGGCGAGTGGGCCTCCGGCTCCGAAAGCCCATATCGATGACGTTTCGTTGAATGGTTCGCACGCTGGCACTTGCTGATGATCCAGCATCGAAATCTGTAACAATTTGCGTAAGGGTTGCACTTCTGTCACTTTGAACGATTTTCTTCAGTCATCGTTGGTGCCGTTCTTGCAGGATTTTTTTGCGGACGCAGCGATGTCGAAGATTCGGTATTTTACCGTATTCCTGATATTCACCGTACACTCATGAAATGGTCGTACGGGAAAAATCCCCACGTCATAGGTACCTCGGAAAAACTGTGTTCTATAGGTCGTGCGCCGACAACAGCACACGTTCAAACTCAGTTAAATCTTGATAACCTGCCATTGTAGCAGCAGTAACCGATCTAACTATGGCGCCAGATACTTGTCTTATATAAGCGTTGCCTGAAGTAGTGCAGTCTTCTGCCTGTTTACATATCTCTGTATTTGAATACGTATGCCTATAATAGTTTCTTTGGAACTTCATTGTATATTTGGCATGCTGAAGATAATGGTAACTTATTTGAAGAACAACCGCTCCAGTTGCTACAAAGTTAGAGTATGTACTAAAGACAAATACGCTGAATCCTGGGTTACGGAATAGTCTCTCTCGACTGTGAAGATTCGTATGTAGGCTGGACTGGCATAAACTAGCACACTAGAGTCGCATTCGGGAGGCCGACGGTTCAATCCCGCGTCCGGACATCCTGATTTAGGTTTTCCGTGATTTCCCTAAAATCACTTCAGGCAAATGCCGGGATAGTTCCTTTGAAAGGGCACGGCCGACTTCCTTCCCCGTCCTTGCCTAATCCGATGAGACCGATGACCTCGCTGTCTGGACTCCTTCCCCGCAAACAATCCAATCCAACTGGTATAAAATTTCGTAGCAAGTTTAGTGAACATTTGCTTAACAACTAACAACAAATTAAACAGAAATCTGCCTTTACGGAGCACCTAAAATCTAGTGTGTACCGCTCCCTGACGTTGATCAATTTACATGTACTCCACAGCAAAGAGAAAAGGCTAAATGTTTTAGAAAGTGAAATTCTGAAACACTGTGGTACTTACTAATCACACCCTTTTTACCTGGTGGGGGCAGTTTACGTCTTTTCATATACGTCCAGTGGAGTAGTTTGGAGAAACAGGGCAGTAGTGAGAGACAAGGACTTTCGTCTAAAGTGATGGGCCGACAGTGCGCCAACTGAGCGGTGCGAGTGTTTCGCACCGCGCAGTGCAACACCTGGCAAGGCATGGGGCTTAGGGCAGGCAACGAGCCGGGGCGGGAAGAGGAGACCTTCCCGATAATGGGAGCCACAGCGAGCCGCCAGCCTGCAGCCGGCGCTGGCCTAATATTCGCCGGTAACGGCCGCTGTTAGCCAGATTGCTGCGGCCGCAACTGCCCATTCGGCGCGCAGCTTCTGCCCAACACCTCACCTCACGGAAAGCGCACACCGGTGGGCCGTGGTCGTGTGCCTATTCCGGGACTGGGGAAGAGGGAGTAATCGCTAAGAGCAGGCGCTACGCGCATTTGCCTACGCTTCCCTGAGAAGCGTGCAGCCCAACTGTAAGCGATCGCCTTCGCTCATTAGCGAGACAGTGCGCCGGTAGAACATTGGTGCGGTAGTTTCCTCTTGCGTAAATACATTTTAAAGTGCGGTACTTAATATTTTTGATATGTCTGCTGTCTTCAGTTTCAGCACCAGAAGCATCCTCGAAAGATTGAATCAAGGTTTAGACGCGTTAACTTACCTAATGTATGACCAAAAATTCCTATGATGTTCACGCAGATTTTCTTTTTTTTTTTTTGAATGATGCCAAACACGACAATCAAAAGCTTTACCGTCGACTACCAACGCGATGTAGGTGGCGCGGTGGTTTACACACAAGATTTAGGTAACTGGCGAACAAAAAGTTTCCGTTTGAAGTGGCTGCTGCAGCAAATACAGAACACTGCACGACTGCAACACATGTACGCTACTGGCCATTAAAGTTGCTACACCACGAAGATGACGTGCTACAGACGCGAAATTTAACCGACAGAAAGAAGATGCTGTGATATGCATATGATTAGCTTTTCGGAGCATTCACACGTGCTGACAAGAGGAAAGCTTCCAACCCATTTCTCATACACAAACAGCGGTTGACCGGCGTTGCCTGGTGAAACGTTGTTGTGATGTATCGCGTGAGGAGGAGAAATGCGTACCATCACGTTTCCGACTTTGATAAAGGTCGAATTGTAGCCTATCGCGATTGCGTTTTATCGGATCGCGACATTGCTGCTCGCGTTGGTCCAGATCAAATGACTGTAAGCAGAATATGGAATCGGTGCGTTCAGGAGGGTAATACGGAACGCCGTGCTGGATCCCAACGGCCTCGTATCACTAGCAGTCGAGATGAAAGGCGTCTTATCCGCATGGCAGTAACGGATCATGCAGCCACGTCTCTATCCCGGAGTCAGAAGATGGTGACGTTTGCAAGACATCAACCATCTGCACGAACAGTTCGACGACGTTTGCAGCAGCGTGAACTATCAGCTCGGCGACCATGGTTGCGGTTACCCTTGACGCTGCATCACAGGCAGGAGTGCCTGCGATGGTGTACTCAACGACGAACCTGGGTGCACGAATGGCAAAATGTCATTTTTTCGCATGAATCCAGGTTCTGTTTACAGCATCATGATGGTTGCATCCGCGTTTACGACACCGCGGTGAACGCACATTGGAAGCGTGTATTCGTCATCGCCATACTGGCGTACCACCCAGCGTGATGGTATGGGGCGCCATTGGTTACACGTCTCCGTCACCTCGTGTTCGCATAGCACATTGAACAGTGGACGTTACATTTCAGATGTGTTACGGCCCGTGGCTCTATCCTTCATTCGATCCTTGCGAAACCCTACATTTCAGCTGGATAATGCACGACCGCATGTTGCAGGTCCTGTACGTGCCTTTCTGGATGTAGAAAATGTTCTACTGCTGCCCTGGCCAGCACATTCTCCACATCTATCGCCAACTGAAAACGTCTGGTCAATGGCGGCCGAGAAACTGGCTCGTCACAATACGCCAGTCACTACTCTTGATGAACTGTGGTATCGTGTTGAAGCTGCATGGGCAGCTGTACCTTTACACGCAATCCAAGCTCTGACTCAATGCACAGGCGTATCAAGGCCGTTATTACGGCCAGAGGTGGTTGTTCTGGGTACTGATTTCTCAGGATCTATCCACCCAAATTGCGTGAAAATGTAATAACATGTCATTTCTAGTATAATGTATTTGTCCAATGAATAACCGTTTATCATTTGCATTTCTTCTTGGTGTAGCAGTTTTATGGCCAGTAGTGTGTATTATGCACCGACTTGTAGGAGAGGCATTAGTGTGGCATTCGTATCTTTCCGACGTGCGTGGTGTAAATGTGGAAATGTGACGTTATTACCAACTGCGTCCAAACGGGACCAACGCGCTCTTATTTTCTAGGTTGCCGAAGCACAAACACCAGTAGCATTGATCGGAGAATGAAGTGTGTGGAGGCAGCATGTCAGTCGAAAGCCACCTGCGACAAGGGGCGCTGCTGCTTCATAGTACAGGACGAAACTGCCGTAGCTCTGACATTCAGCCTAATTTTCAAAATTCAAGTGGCTTTCTGTCAAGCCCAAGGACAAATACGTCTGTCACTGTTACTCTGTTCTCGTACTTATTTTTTTACAGAAATTTTTGTTTAGTCTTCTATAAAGTTAGACGTCCTGTTTAAAAGAATTTTGAGTGTTACTCCCACTTTTCCACCAGAAGGCAAAGCGTAACTCAGTTGAGAATCCAGTAACCAGAAATTCTGTCAGATTCTGGCAACAGTTACGCGTTATCGGACAAAAATAGCAGCATTATACTTGGCACTCCTTTCTCCAAGAGTTGAAAAGGTTTTTGTGCAGACTGTGTCGGGTTATCAAATACGACCTCAGATAGAAATACTCAACTGTATATTGGATGATCTCTCTGTGAGGTCTGCTAGTCGTGATCTGTGTATGAACTTCTTACATAAATAAACTTCGCTCCTCCACATCTGCAACTACCTTGTTTGGAATACTCCAAGTGAAACATGAAGTGTTATGGAGGTCATCGGTGTCAATTTTGTTTGAGTAGGTATCGTTTGTAGTGTTATGTTGTTGTATAACACGACTTACTCCTTGTTTACACGTGGCTGTGATCTTTAAGCAGACAGTAGAGAGAACATTGTCCAGAATGCCACAGATGGGCAGCCAAATCGCCATTGAACAGAAAGTTTTCTTTTTAATTCCTTCAGTGGTCCGACATTTACTAATTCTTTGTATAATGGTCATTCTCAATTTCTACATGTACCTGCCGTAAGGAGATTGACGTTCCAAATAATCTACGGCACACCATTCAGATTTTGCCTTTCGCGGTTACTTTCACTTCCAAATTCACCAGTTCTGTATACGTTGTTAAGCGACTGTCCCTGTCTTTGGTGAGTGTTTTCTGTACACTTCTCTGTTAAAATAGGAGGTATGAAATAGGAAGAGATATTGCTGGACACATCACATATGTGATACGCAAATTACGCATTGAAGAAGCTCGCAATGGAAGCTCTAGTAACTACTTTTTCTCCAGATTTTTGGTGTAAAATACACGTTTCAGCGATCCAGAACAAATCTAAGTATTTAATTGCTACAGTAAAGTCGTCAGATTTTTAAGTACGTATGGTCAGAGAAAGCACTACCGAATAACAGTTCTTATTTGTTAACATGGAGTGTAGATTTAAGTGTCAGGAAGTCGTTTCTGAAAGTGTTTGTATGGAGTGTAGCCATGTATGGAAGTGAAACATGGACGATAAATAGTTTTGACAAGAAGAGAATAGAAGCTTCCGAAATGTGGTGCTACAGAAGAATGCTGAAGATAAGGTGGACAGATCACGTAACTAATGAGAATGTATAGAACAGAATTGGTGAGAAGAGAAATTTGTGGCACAACTTGACTAGAAGAAGAGATCGGTTGGTAGGGCATATTCTGAGGCATCAAGGGATCACAGTTTAGTATTGGAGGGCAGCGTCGAGGGTAAAAATCGTAGAGGGAGACCAAGAGATGAATATACTAAACAGGTTCAGAAGGATGTAGGTTGCAGTAGGTACTGGGAGATGAACAAGCTTGCATGGGACAGAGTAGCATGGAGAGCTGCATCAAACCAGTCTCTGGACTGAAGACCACAACAACAACAACAACAACAACATGGTGGAACTAAATAAATATGAAACTTCCGGATATGGGTGTGAAAATATCAAACTGGTGGATGTTAATAAGGTAAATTTCGAAGCCTATATAGTGGTAAATATTTCGAAGAGCGGTGGGGTGACGGAATTATGTATTTGGTGGAAATGCGTTGTTTAAAAATGGTTCAAATGGCTCTGAGCACTGCGGGACTTAACATCTGAGGTCATCAGTCCCCTAGAACTTAGAACTACTTAAACCTAACTAATCTAAGGACATCACACAACACCCAGTCATCACGAGGCAGAGAAAATCCCTGACCCCGCCTGGAATCGAACCCGGGAACCCGGGAACCCGGGCGCGGGAAGCGAGAACGCTAACGCACGACCACGAGCTGCGGACATTCGTTGTTTATTTCTTACCGTAAGTCCAAATAGGTTCAACCTTAATCGTTAGTTTCTTTGCAATACGACAAACGTTAAGAAGTAACAAAGGTGCATTACAAAATATGTACCTGCACAAGACAAGCTTTTAGTTGAATATTTGAGGATAAAATAATTTGTTTAGCATCAGCCATAAGTGTAACTTTGTTCCAAGGACAATGGTTGAAGGAAAATATTTTATGCAATGATTAGCTTCACGTTCTGCATTACGACTACACAGTGTTCCAAGACATTAGTACGTCTGCTGCACCTCATTTTCGGATAAAGGCAGGCAACCGAAGTGTATATCTCGGTATCACAAACTGAATTCATATTGATGATGTGCTTAGCGCCACAAATGTATTCAAAGCTCAGAAGATGAACGTAGCGGGATGTACTGAAAGGCACTTTTCTCAGTTTTTAAAAACACTTTCTAGAATTATACTTGCGGAACCAGTGTGCTATAATCTCGTGGTTCATTATCTTTGGGACTAATCTGGCTATTGCACTAAATCTCTTGCAGAGAAAGGTAAATGCTACTTTTATGCCTCATTCAGGTGACAGTCTGTGCCGTACTTGACTGCAGATCAGTTGCGCCTTATCTGCGGACACAAAGAGAATCCAGTAGCATACGAACTGTGCGCGCACCGCTCGGAAGCAGAGGGCCCGCGCACAACGAACGCTGCCATCAGCGTCCTCCCAGCAAGTTAGATTGACAAAGTTGGACGGCGACAGCAATTAACTCCCTAGACGCGATGTTCAGAGGGAAAGCGGAGCACAGCGTATGGTGCCTGCGTTTACACATTCTCCCTCTGTCGGCAGGCCTAGCTTCTCCATACACGGCGTATTACTAGGAGCTGGTGTGCTTTGTTCACGACCCCCTGGGGGTACAGGCTGTCACAGAACTGGGCTCGAAAGCACATTCACACAACAATAATTAACTTAGCACAATTATGTACAGTTTCTTTTCCTGGTCACGCCTGTGCTCATCAGGTGGCTATTGGGTTCGACAGTGTCATTATCTGGAGAGAAGTAGCGTTCTTTAGCCTTGTGGTAATAAGATGGTCTTCTCCCATTCCTCCTAAATGAGTTGTAACCACAGCCTGTGTGGCTTGCTTAAAGCCTTGTGACATTTCGCTGATGCTCGATAGTTTCAAAAACATGTTGAGAGAAACACTCTTTTGTACGTCATCAGCCTTTTGATTGAACTGACGCTGCACGTCACGAATTCCTCTCCAGTGCCACCGTTTTCATCTCAGAGTATCACTTCCAACGTACGTCCTCAATTATTTGCTGGTTGTATTCCAATCTCCGCCCTTCTCTCAAGTTTTTACCTTATACAGTTCCTTCTCGTACCATGAAAGTTATTCCCCGATGTCTTAACAGGTGTTATATCATCCTGTCCCTCATTTTTGCCCACGTCTCGTGGTCGTGCGGTAGCGTTCTCGCTTCCCACACCCAGGTTCGATTACCGGCGGGGTCAGGGATTTTCTCTGCCTCGTGATGGCTGGGTGTTGTGTGATGTCCTTAGGTTAGTTAGGTCTAAGTAGTTCAAAGTTCTAGGGGACTGATGACCTCAGATGTTAAGTCCCATAGTGCTCAGAGCCATTTGAACCCTCATTCTGATCAATGTTTTCCATATACTCCTTTCCTTGCCGATTCTGGAAAGAACCTTCTCTTTCCTTCTCAGTCCACCTTATTTTCAGCACTCGACTGTAGCACAATATTTCAAATGCTTCGATTTTCTTCTGTTCTAGTTTTCCCACAGTCGCATGTTTCATTAGCATACAGTGCTGTGATCCAAACGCACATTTACAGAAATTTTTCCTCAAATTAAGGCCTATGTTTAATTCTAGTAGACTTCTTTTGGCTTGGAATGCCCTTTCTACCAGTACTAATCCGACATTGCACCGTCCACCAGGTGCTATTTTGGTGCCGAGGTATAAAAATTCCGTAATTTCGTCTACTTCGTGATCTCCAACTCTGAAGTTTCTCGCTGTTCTCATTTCTCCTAGCACTCATTACGTCTTTCTACTGTAATTCTCCTTCACTTTCTCTGAGGACAGCAATGTCATCAGCTTATCTTATTATTGACATTCTTTCAACTCACATTTTAATCCCACTCTTTAATCTTTCTTTTATTAACGTCATTGCTTCTTCGATGTGTAGATTGAACTGTACGCGCAGAAGACTGCGTCTCAGTCTTACAACTGTTTTTAATCCGAGTACTTCGTTCTTGGACTTCGATTCTTATTGTTCCCGCTTGGTTGTTGTAGATATTTAATATTACCTGTCTTTTCCTGTAGCTTACCCCTATTTTTCTCAGAATTTCGAATGTCTTGCACCATTTTACATGGTCGAATGGTTTCTCTAGCTCCATGTATCCTTTGAACGTGTTTATGAACCTCAGCGTCAGAACTAACACTCTGGTGCCTTTACCTTTTATAACGCCACACTGATCGTCCTGTAACACATACTCTACTTTCTTTCCCATTCTTCTGTGTATTATTTTTGTCAGCAATTTGGATGCATGTGCTTTTAAGCTGATTGTACGATAGTTGTCGCATACTTGTCCGCTCTATATATCTTCGGGATTGTGCGGATGATGTTTTTCTGAAAATCTGATGGTCTACCGTTAGTCTATTACGTTATACACACCAACGCGAGTAGTCTCCTAAAGGAAAGAAAGTATATTTTTTGATCTATAGTCGCACTTTTATTTCGCCTACTGACTACCACTTTCGATACTAAGTACCATAATCAAGCCATCATACGATAAAAAATCAGTCTATAGGCAAAATAATTTTTAAGGCACGTTTAGAAAATATATTTTCTCTATGATAGCAAACGCATGGTACAGGAGTGCAACCTTGAAATTCTGAAATTATCTTTGAGTAATCATGAGAAAATTGAGGAGGAACATTTTGAACCATACGAACAGCCAATGGCTATAGGACTTAGGAAATTGAGCTCTAATGTAAAGCAATGAAAAGTAAGATTTGTGCATATAATTTTCTTAGCGCAACCCATGAGAAGTTGGGACAAGTCGCTAGCTGAATATAAATCTGAATGTTAGGAAATCTTTCTTGAAAAGATTTGTCTGGAGTAGAGCTAGGTATGTAAGTTCAGACAAGAGGAGGAAGGATTATTTTAAAATGTGGTATTACAGGATGCTGAAACTTAGATGGGTAGATTGGATAACTAATGAGATGTTACTGAATCTAATTAGGAAAAATCGTAGCACAACTTAGCTAAAATAAGTGATCAGTTGGTAGGACACGTCATGAGGTATCCAGAAATTGTTAATTTCTAATGGAGGTTAGTATAGGGGGTTAAATTTGTAGAGGGAAGTCTAGGTTGGCTGGTTGATCTGGGGAAAGGGGACCAAACAGCGAGGTCATCGGTCCCAACGGATTAGTAAGGGTGGGGAAGTAAATCAACGTTTCCCATTCCAAGGAACCATCCCGGCATTTGCCTGGAGCGACTTATGGAAATCACCGAAAAACTAAATGAGGATGCCCGGACGCGGGTTTGAACCGGCGTCCTCCCGAATGCGAGTCCAGTGCGCTAACCACTGCGCCACTTCGCTGGGTGAGGGAAGGCATGGATATAATAGGCAGACTCCAATTAAATCGTTTCTCACGGCTGTCGAATTTTATGAACGCAAGTAATGGTATTACTGTGCGAAAAGAGAAACTTGAGAGTAATAATAAGGCAACGCACAGGATGTGTCAGGCGGGCGTCAGGAAGTAGCGAGTGCTCCATATGAAGTCAGGCTTGTTGACAGCCTGCTAAGGAATCAGTGGTGCTGTAACGGCTGTGTGAGGATAACAGGATCGGCCACAAGGGTGACTAGCAGATGGTGGCACGCAGACAAAGTCCGAGAACGTTCAAGAATATTCCGAAAGAGTCAAGTGAAAACATCTCTGTGGTTCAACCTCGCACAAAAGTAACCGAAAAAACCGGTATATAAACTGCCAGTGCGTACGGCAAGTCAGTCAAGTACCATGACCTTATAGGAGTGATTACCAGGAAGCAGGTAGGAGCCGTACAATAGCCGATTCGTCGGGAGAAGTCACTATAGAATGACATGTCGATGCTGATGCAGTAAAAATTACGATTAGTCTGTACAGACTCGGGGGAGGACAGCTGAATTTCTGCCTATTGAAGAACAAATGTAGAGTTTGTCTCCTGTAGTGGTAACAAGTAAAAGCTGATATTTTCTGAGTGTCAGAAGATGAGGAAAAAGCACTGTTTCGCACTTGTCTCCCATTGTGATTAAGTATGTGAATGTGTAGTGCCAGAACGAGTTGCAAGCAGAGTGAACTCATTGATTTGCAAAGATATGAGGTCATTTGAATCCCTAAAGTGTTTGTACCGTTATCCACTTCTTATGAAGCCAACCCTTTCTCCTAGCCGTTCCAAAATCGCCTGTGCCAAACAACCTAGGAGACGATGTCTTCCTCGATCGAACCAATCTTCAACCTGTAGAAGTGGAAAACGTCGCATTCGTCGTCGGGTTGAGAAAAACCGACTGGCTGAAACCGATACCAGATTTTAGTTCCGAATAACCGGCATTTTTCGTTATTTGTTCGGTCACGGTTATAACAGGTGTTTCTATTTTTGCTGACAAACGGTTAAAGGACCGAAATATCAATTAGCCATAAGGGCAGTGCTAAAGTTTCTGGTTTGTACACAAAACTTTTTAAAAAACTTATCACTTTTCGAGTAAAAAAGCAGCGAATGGTTGACGGACTAAGTTTCCTTTTATTTGTCGGCTTCATTTTAAAGTCTATGTATCTTGAAACTGAGGGAGTCAAAAGCTTTCTGTTTTCGTTAGATTTCTACATCTATTTTAGGGAAAAGTAGGAATAAAAACGTGAAAATAGGTTATTTCTGAAACCAGTTACTTCGAGCGGTTTTGACAGTCAGATTAAATGGCGGTGAAAACCCAGATATAATCTCAAGCTGGTTGTTTCGGAGACAACCTCATCTCTATGACTGCGAGGACGACGATGCGCGAATTGTGATTATTGCAGAAGAACACTGCAAAGAGAGAACGGCCTGTTGTGTAACGATGGTAATGCACTGGAGATGCAATTAATGCTGAAGTGGGCAGACAGAAGTACTTGTGGAACGTTGTATCAGTGTATGAGGTTACGTGGCTGAAATGATATTTGGCCACGGCTGCGACCTCTCGGCCGGAACCGGTGTTGGCTGAGCTTCGGCGTGGCGGGTACAATTAGAACAACGAAACTCCTCCAGTGGGGGATCCCCGAGCCGCGGCCCGTATAAACACAGGTAATTCAGCGCGCGCTCGAGGACCGCCGGGCCTCGTTTGGAGCCGACAAATTGCCGTCGCAGGCGGAGTGAAAGCCGTCTGGCGGAGCGGGGAGGGGGGGAGGGGGGGGGGGGCAGAATGTGTCGGAACGCAATTAAACCGAGGCCAACCAAGTACACCGTTCCAGGGCATACAGAGGTCGCTCGTAAAGCTATTACGAACAAGGAACAGTCCTACTTTGCTCTTCACGGGCTATCATTTTACAACGCTTAAGGGCGCAAGTCTTAATCTTCCATATTCTAAGATCATCCGAAGAAGCTTTTCTGCGATGGGATTTTACCATGATAGGTGATAAGCTTCAGTCTGCTCTGTGCAGTAATGTGTTAAGAGAAGCGTTTATGAAGCCCAGCACACGAAAAGACCACTTCGGAAGTAGTCAAAGGGTTCACTGGAAAAAGTCACGGATTTCTTCAGACCCAAAGAATCTGATCTGATAATTTCACGCGTGGATTCATCATGCTACTTTTTCCTGACAACAGAAGCTGGCCTTTAAGCTTTATGGTGAATCGCTCTTCGAAATCGCTGAGATCAAGAAACCTCATACAATAGGAGATGATCTCATCGTGCCTTGCTCACTAGATGCAGCAAAGCCAGTTCCACGAGAGTACAGGTAAAATGTGAAAAACAGGCAAGGTGTCTATTTCTACCAACACAATCAAAAGGCGTATCAAGGACATGAGCTTTGCTGTTTTAAAAACGCTGCTCAACGAAGTAATTTCAAGTTATTTCTTTGCACTGCAGTTACATGAGTCGACTGACATTGCATCTTGTTCCCAGCTGCTTGTCTATGTTCGATTTATAATAGATGACGGCCTTTTTTTAAATTAACTGGACACTTCAACGTGGCGAACAAGTTTTCCGGTCAATGAAGAATTTTGCTGAGGAAAAATGAGATGCAGTGATCGAATGTGGTAAGTGTATGTACATATGGAGCATCCTCCATGTTGGACATACGCTCAGGATTTCACACATTGGTGAAAGAAGGTGTTCCAAATCCAACGATAATGCTTTAGTAGTGCATATACTCAAACTGAGATAGTGAAGACTGTAAATCACACCCGAGGCAGTGCAACAGGTACAAGAGGTATCGAAGATTTGTGTAAATAGATTAGAGCCAAATTTGATGTGCTCTTGTTCTACACGGAAGTTCGATGATTACCACGTGGTAACGCGTTGCATGGAGTGCTCGAGCTTCGATAAGAATCTGCCTTGTTTCCTGGAAGCCCAAAACAGAAATGGAGATAGACTTCCACTTCAGAATAACAGGTAATGTATTTATTTACAGCGTAGCATATCTTGCAGATTTCCTTGTAGGAAAATTTGTTGAACTTATTTACAGCGTAAGATAAAGCTGCAATTTTTCTTCGCGAACCTGAGATTTACCAACGCAGGGCTGAAGTTCAAGGCATTTCAATTGAATAGTGAATTGATAGTGAAGCTAGACGTCAATAGAGGAAAATGTCTCTCCACACAAGTCAGAGCATACCATCATCAATAAATTTAGTCTCTTGTTACATTTTCCTCAAGTGGAAAACAGACAAGCAAATAGGGCCTTCTAGGTTTTAACACAGGTTTCCGTGAACGAAGGAATATATTTTCAGATATTAAAGTTAAAGCTAAATCAGAATTTGTTGATCTGAGTGAAGACGACGCACTGAAATTAGATTCCTCTAATACGGACCTGGCAGCATCAGAGGAAGGTGACGAACATCCTTTATTCTCAGAAAAAGTCTTAAGAATACTTATTCCATTCTCCTCTACTTATAGGCATGATAGTAGATTTGATATTATTGTGGTTAGGTGCGACGTCATACAGATAAGTAGGCTCAGACTGTAAGTGACTCGATTTTGTAATCACTGAAGACGCTTTCAATTCGTTAATTTGTTTCCTCCTCCTCCTTCCTGGTATTTCACTTGGTATTGCCCGACGTTGCACCTACAACTTTTTTCCGCATGATCGGTAGTCCCACCAATCGTAAAAAAAATTTCATTCTTAAATCTAAGTAAAAGCGTCTACACGCAATGTTTTTCCACTCCGAACAGAAAATCCTTTATCTTTAAAGGGCACTGTCGACAAAGGAAAAGCCGACTTTCGCTTTAAGCGAACGTGCGTCCGCAAATCTGTGAACGAAGTGAAGCGAAAAGAGAGGCGGAACATTTTTTCAGAAATTCTCAGCGGGAGAAAGAATAAAAGCAGGTATTAAGCGGATTAGGGCAACGCGCGAAACGGGCACTCTACAGCAGCGGGAACACGGGGTGCGTCATGCACAGCATTAAACACGCGGCTCCGCGGGCGTCACGGCGGTGGGCAGTTGCGTGCCGACGAATCCGGAGCAGCAGTGGCAACTTATGCGCGGGCACACGCCACTCAGCTCAGGCGGTCATTACTTTTTCATCGTCGGGGCAAGCATTCTTTCGAGTTTTCCCCGTCGCCGCCATTTCGTCGGCGGATACGTAGATCTGCTGGCAGTCGCCAACATCGCGAGGATTTCGTGTTGCGAGGACCACTCGGGTTGGCAGCTTACAGTGCTGCAAGCCGCCTACAAGCATGCAACCCCGCACAGCAGCTGCGTTTTGCAGGAGTGCCTGTTGATCCGCTCGTAGGCGTTCTAGGCAAGCGGCAGGTGGTAAATTAGACTGCATCAGATCTGTTTGATACTCTGAATGATAAAGGGATCTTGCGGACTGGCCTCATTCGATTTTCTCCATACTTGCAACATCTGAAAGTCACTGCCTTGACGTAAGTTTCTGTTGTTGTACGGAGCAATTCTCATACTCGCAAAAGTGGTAATAGTAGCAACACTTTATTTTTATTTGCTTTCTATATTAATTTTCGTAAGGGAAAGTTAAACAACAGTTATTGAATCAATTTTTTACCAAAAACTAATTTTTTATGTGAACTCACTAATTGCATAGAAGCTTGAGTATTCAAAACAGAACTTGGTACAAAAACACGAAACATCAAATAAAAATTAACACTTTTCTATTAATAGAGACTGAACAGTATTCTTGGTAAACATTTTTTTCATATTACAGGAAGACATTGCGCATTTATGTACCAAATTTTAATTTCACTTTTACGCCATTACCAATTAACAAAGTAATATCAAGAATTGAATCAGGACTTCTCAGTGATAAGAGTTTTACGCTACACACATACACACACACACACACACACACACACACACACACACACACACACACACACACACACACACACACACATACTGACGATGCGTCGCTAGAAATATTTTGTCATAATAGTGTTCCGAGATCTTGAAACATTCAAAGAAACTTTTTCGAATTTGAGAATAACGGCGTGTTTACAAAACCGTCTGGACACCCATGTTCCAATTTTGTAAAGATGGAGGAAATCGAAGTGCCTAGTCTGTGGGATGAAGAGTATTCTGTTCAACGAGGAGATATTCTTAGGCGGCGAGTCTACAAAACGGCTCTTGTTTCCTGTCAGAGAAATGAGTTAACAATGTAATTCGGGACTTACGGATGGTGCTGATGTCTGCGTCGTTCTAAAAGTCTTCGTTCGGGTTTCAGAGATATGAGGATCAAGACCAATTTCCCTAACATTGTAGAACAGAGATTACAGAGATACTGAATGGTAGCGACACTTATCACCGATACTCCTGAACTTGACTATACATATTGATTAACATTTTTCTCAGTAGACAGTACTCAAACCAAATATTTTTCTCATTGTAGAATAGTCTGAAAGTACTACACGACGAAAAAGGCTGTGTTCCGTCACAGGTGTTTTCTAATGATAAAGCCTCCGCGATGTTTCGCTGCAGTATCACAAGTGGTGGGGGTGGGGAAAAACGCTAAGTATTACCAGGACAACATTACATCTTAAACTTCGCAGGTCATATTTTAGTTTCTCTTATTTTAGCATATTGGTTCTCGCCAACGTGGTCATTTGGAACAAGGAATGAAAATTTATTTTGTTGATTTCATAGTTTCTGGGGTCGCTGGGGTGACTACTGACGGTCCAGATACCGATAAATCCCAATTAAATGCAACGCAATGGAACGAACGTAACGCTCTAGTACTGTGTTTTTTTAAGTTCCAGTTCCTTCAAATGGTAAATAGTCAACTGGGGGCCTGGGAAGAAGGCAAGGTGAGGGGAGGATTTATAATTAGGCGGTACTGTTTGATTGCTTATTTTTTCCTCGGATACTACAGATAATTGATTTGTAATCTAATTAAACATTTGGATAAGTAAGTGTCCGGGCACCGATGGGTGGTTGCAAATGAAATTCTATTATTTGAAGTATTTCCTCAAGCTTACTAGTGCGTTCCTCGGGCGGGGGAGGAATAACAATGCAAATACACTGAACGGAAAAAAATATATTTTACGTCCTCGCTGTTCAATGTGGAACACGGCCCGTTATTATCTGCCGTCTGAGCGCGGGATTTAAAGTTGAATATTGCAAGTTTTTTTTACCAGTCCGCCATAGGTAATTACTGCCGCTGAGTATAATCGCATTAGCCGCGACGTGATTTTTAATTAGAGAAATTAATTAGCTCCAGAGCGAGAGCTACTTTGCGCTTTTGACTGCACCGCCGGCTCTGCAGAGGCTTCTCCCGGGCGAGTCGAGGTTCTTGACTCGCATCGGGAGCTACTAGCGGCCGCCGGAAGAGCCAGGCACTGCGCTACCGTCGCAAGTGTTAAGCCAGACTGCGCGCGGACAATAATTCAGAATTGCGGGCACACTCAAATGGACTCGCACGAGATTACCCAAACATGCCGGGAAACGTGAAGCAGTTCCTCGGTCTCTGCATCAATATTTAGACACACACACACACACACACACACACACACACACACACACACACACACACACACCACAGTACAGCCCATGGCGGAGATTATATTATACCAATGACAGCCGTTTAAATGCTACTTAATTCGCGAATCAAGTGACGGAAAAAATGCTTATGTGCTTCTGTAAGTATCCAAATAAGTTAGTGAAAATAAAGATATCATCAACCCGAATACTAGTATACTTCATATTGCTCTACTTGGATTCATCCTAATTAAGGTGGTGTGACGCTGCCGTCCTCCTTTCTTCGAAGTTATCTACCGAGCTGATTATAAAGGAGATACAGTTCCCCATGCTGTCTAAAGCACGAAGCAACTCTGAAATACTCACGTAATCAGAGTTGAAAAATGTTCTGAGTAACTTTGGCAATGAAATCCAAGAGTTTTGGATCCATAGTTTGGCACTTTACCATTAAGCAGCATATGTATTCCTAATAATTTCTGTGGTCGTATTCTTAACATCTCTAAGACAGACGTAAGTCAACAATGGTGGCAATTGGTTTATCATAAGGAATTCTTCAAATATTAAGTCTTCCACTTTACTCAACAGGACTTCGCGAGAACGTTTTTTTTTTCCTTTTAAGTATCCCGAACACCGCTCTTTACACCTTCATCTGTGCTATTGTGACTTATTGCCATCCTAGCAGCATGTGTCTCAATTAATTGTTTCCATGTTTGTTCTACCAGTAGTCTGGACACTGCAACAACACTAGCGATACGTATGCAATTTCCATTACAAATGCTCTGTACTTTCCCAGAACGCTTCCAACAAATTTCTTCGGTTCGCCTTTCCTGCTGTATACAGAGTCTTTCAAAACTCGACGACAAAGTTTCAGGAATGGATGTCTCAAAACGTGTGCACTAATTTGCATACATTAAGAGCTAAGAGCGCATGTTCTTCGCTACTGTGATACGTCTCTTTTAGTGAAGTAATGCTCAGAGCTCTTTACGTAAGCACTTTGGAACCTATTTTCAATAAATAGATTTTTTCTTGTTTTATGAGGAATCAATCCCTGAAGTTTTGCCATACAGTTTTAAAAAAACCCTGTGGTTTTTATTTTCTTTCTGTTTCATCAAAATTTTTCCATCTTACCCTAAGCATTTCGATCTGACAACCTCCAGCAGTTAACCACTAACGTTATTTTGTATTTATTGAGAATATTAGGTAATCTATTTTGCTTTCTTGTGACACGCTTTACGTTATGTTCCGATACCAGCAGAAAAGAAATCATGCTCTGTTTTGCATTGAATAAAGTGTGCTCGAAATTTATCATTCGTTGTGTACTTGCTAATAGAATATCGAAATGAACAGAACTTTCCTACCGGGAAAGAAAGAGACTCTAAGGATTGGAGTTGTGCTCCAGTGAGGCATACTGACAGTTACGAGAACTTAACAAGGTAAGACCTAATGTGGACCTCATCTGAATCTGCGAGGAAAGGAACCTCCATGGTACTGCAGGAGCTATAGGGTATAAAAACTAAGGGAAGACAGGGACTGGAATAATCCAACAAATAGTGGACTTTTAAGTGCAACAGTTACTTCGAGATGGAGAACTGCGCACCAGATAATACGTCGTGGCGGGCAGCAGCAAACCAGGGACAAGACTGACGCAGACAGTGCTCTGAACACGTCTTTCAGACCTTTATATATACCAAACATGTGCACTTCAAATATTCATCACGCGAGCTTCCTACATAGCATGAACTGTAATTACTTAAACAACTTTTAGACAAACGAAATTATTTCAAATGAAAATGAAGATTTCAACTTAGATCTTGTTCGAAGAATAAGCATTTACTTATTCCGAAAGCGAGAGATTATATGAACAGCTTATAAGAAATAACTTTATTGTAAGAAGGAATATGTATACGCAACTCCGGTAGTGAAGTTTCGGTGAAACAACGTTATAGACTTATAAAGGCTAGGCCCCGTCGGTGCAGCCACTCTATTTGTGCTGTCCTCTTCATTTTTTGATAATATGTATATTCTGATATCTCCAATGGTTAATCTTTGAGTTCTCGCTTTTATGTCTCCAGATGATCCCTTCCTCTCGTTAAAACTTGTCTAAATATTAAAATACAGTAGTGCTGGTTTCTTCTTCTGAATAGTTGCTAAGATATATTTTTGATCATTGATTCCCTTCAAATCATCATTAGACTTACTGTCAATCTGTCCCTCGTTAGCCTATTCCGTAGCCTCCTGTCCACCGTTTTTGAATTATTTTTGCCTGTCGCACAAAAGGTTCGGCTAGGTCAGGATGCAGACAACCCCTCTGCAGGCACCTGCTCCTTGAAAATTATTCTAATCATCCTGCGAGTGTTTACGCATTCACACTTCTTTCACGAATGACAGGTTAATAGCTGACACAAGACATTTATCGACTTGTGCAGCGATCCGCCAGCACTGTGAGGGCAAGAGAAAGGGGATGAGAACAGACCAAAGGAAAAACCCATATCCCATAAAAACCGCCGGCACGAAGCCGGAAGAGTTAAGCAAACGACATCTATAAAGGAACAATCTGACAAATCCGGCGTTGTCCGGAAATTTTCTATTAGAAACGAAAAGAAAGGAATTGTATTTGTAGTGTAATATGCAGAACAGTTCCTGCAGTCTGCGCGCAGCTGCTCCACGTGTCTAAAAAGCGAGTTTGTAGAAGTCTCTTCGGCAAGGTCCCTTCCTTGCTCTATAGATGGCGACTGTTTTCGCCAGCAGCCGTTTGCGCTTCGCAATTGAAAGCTGTTGAAAGCCCTGACAGGTGTGAGTTATTACTCTAACTGGACTGTAGGAGTGTCTTAGTGGTAAAGAATGAAAGCATTCAAACTTAATGCACGATGCGGCATTTTTTTTCACGCATCTCAGTGTTTATGACGTCATGTCTCCTTAATTGTGCGCTACCATGATATACTTTTGTAGATGCATTTAACCGCATTTATGGATACCGTCTGTGAAATTTATTGTGAACATAGCTAGTAGCTCAGAAGTAATAAACTTGAACGTCATGTATGATGCGGCAGTTAGTCACGAATTTCATTGTTTATGAGATCGTATCTCCTGAACTATAGTAGATAGGTCTTATCCCGACAGGGGTTGTTGCCGCCCCCTCGCCGCCCCCCCCCCCCCCCCCCCCCACACACACACACATTTTCCTCGTGGTAGAGTTTAGCTGACCCATAAATTTTCATTTCGAAAGTATTAAAATCGTACGCGCGTACTCATGTTGGTACTACTGGATGAAAACAATGCACGTTACACGTACAGATATGACTCGCTGCAGTGGGGAGCGCTGCATTTGCAGGAGGTAACGCGGTTAAATTTTAAACGAAGATCAAAGTGCGCTTCAAATATGCAGCCTTCTGCCGGCTTTTTGAAGCTCTTTCGGCGGCTCTCTACTCGAGGCGGAGAAGAGTGCAGGCAGTCGAGAAGGGAAGGCGAGGGGGAAGAAGAGCTCTGGCCGAGCAGCGAAACAAACTTGTTACCAGGCCGGCGAACTCGAGGGAAGGAGCGGCCGAGGATCGACTCTGCTGCTGCACTGCGAACAAGTGGACATCCACTGCTGCCTCGCCTCAGCTTACCCACGTAAAGAGCCCGCGGCCGACTGCTGCTCCACGATCCGATCCAATCAGCACGCGCCAGAAAACACACACACACACACACACACACACACACACACACACACACACACACACACAGAGAGAGAGAGAGAGAGAGAGAGAGAGAGAGAGAGAGAGAGAGAGAGAGAGAGAGAGAGAGAGAGAGAGAGAGAGAGAGAGAGAGGGGGGGGGGGTTAATCGTGGGTGGGAATCTGTGTGAAGAAGGGGGCGTATAAGAATTCAATGTACAGTGAACATTCCGAAACTAGCGCATCCTTCACGATTCTCACATTACGTACGTCTATATAAAGGGCCTACAATAAGTAATGCAACACACATTCTTTCTTGGGACAATGTGGAATTTGTTGTGGGAGATAGTGGAATATTCTGGTTTCAGCCATTATACGATAAAGTTCCGGGGGTGGCGGCGCGATACAGAGCCTTCAAAATGGCGTCAGTAATGGAAGTGCGTTCCAGAGAGCTGTCATTGGGATTCTTTCGGCAGAAGACCAGAGCTTCGCAGATATTCACAGGCCCTTGAACAAGATCTACGTAGGGAAGCGTCCTGGGACCTCTACTGTTCCTGATCTATATAAATGACCTGGGTGACAATCTGAACAGTTCTCTTAGACTGTTCGCAGATGATGCTGTAATTTACCGTCTAGTAAGGTTATCCGAAGACCAGTATCAGCTGCAAAGCGATTTAGAAAAGATTGCTGTATGGTGTGTCAGGTGGCAGTTGACGCTAAATAACGAAAGTGTGAGATGATCCACATGAGTTCCAAAAGAAATCCGTTGGAATTCGATTACTCGATAAATAGTACAATTCTCAAGGCTGTCAATTCAACTAAGTACCTGGGTGTTAAAGTTACGAACAACTTCAGTTGGAAGGACCACATAGATAATATTGTCGGGAAGGCGAGCCAAAGGTTGCGTTTCATTGGCAGGACACTTAGAAGATGCAACAAGTCCACTAAAGAGACAGCTTACACTACACTCGTTCGTCCTCTGTTAGAATATTGCTGCTCGCTGTGGGATCCTTACCAGGTGGGATTGACGAAGGACATCGAAAGGGTGCAAAAAAAGGGCAGCTCGTTTTGTATTATAGCGTTATAGGGGAGAGAGTGTGGCAGATATGATACACGAGACCTTTTTACGAAATTTCAGTCACCAACTTTCTCTTCCGAATGCGAAAATATTTTGTTGAGCGCAACCTACATAGGTAGGAATGATCATCAAAATAAAATAAGAGAAATCAGAGCTCGTACAGAAAGGTTTAGGTGTTCGTTTTTCCCGCTCGCTGTTCGGGAGTGGAATAGTAGAGAGATAGTATGATTGTGGTTCGATGAACCCTCTGCCAAGCACTTAAATGTGAATTGCAGAGTAGTCATGTAGATGTAGACCTGTAAATGAACAAAAGCGCGTTGAGTCGTTGGATGATTTGTGTATCGTCATTGCACCAAGGTCGAGCAAATCTGTCCGATGTCTCGCGTACCGGCCGGCCGCACACTGCTGAGACTCCTGAAATGCTGGAACGTGCGGACACACTCATTAGAGGTGGTAGATAACAAAGCCCTCACTGCTCTACTACTTCGTCGCCTTGACAACGCAAGGACTCTCACAAGATTAATACCCGGGGGATGCTCAGAAAACTTCATTGCACTGTCCTTTCTCATCTACCCCAGAGCGCGGATCTTGTACTTTCCGATTTCCATCTCTTTGGCCCTATGAAGGAGGCACTCCATGGGAAGGAGTACGTGGAGAATGATGATGATACTGATGCAGTAAGATGATGTCTTCGACATCGACCAGAAGAGTGGTAACGTTCAGGCATACGAGCCTTCCCAGTGAAGTTCCGTAAGCCCGTTGCATTGAACGGATATTATGTAAATAGCGTTCTGTAGCCGAAAGAGTGGGGAACAATATGATTTGTTGGAATCCTGAATAAAACCAACTTCTTTTAGAAGAAAATTTATTACGTTACTTACCGAACTCCCATCGTATAATTAGTTTTATTATTATAATATATTTTTATATATCCATATACATACACATGTATTTTTATGTATTATATATTTTATTATATAGATGGAACTAATGCGAAAATGATCAACATAATATTACGCACAACTGAGTGAGACAGGACAACAAAACTTGGTGTTGATGCCTCCCATATTTTTTTTGATTGAGTGTCCACATCAGATTATTTTGGTGTCTTACTAATTTTTTTTTATCTTCCTGCTAATGTCTTGGTGTTTTTTTCCTGCGGTGGGTAGCAACGGAAGAGGAGCGTTCTAGAGTAGGGTCAAACTACGGGGTGACTATCACTGAAATCATTTCTGCTGGAAAAAAAATGCATCAGTTGAGGTACATCGACGCCTATATTGAGACGATACTGTAGACGTGACCAACGAGAGGCTGTGGGTAATAATGAAAATAACGTGCACGACAAGCCACGCCCTGGTTGACTCTGCTTGGCTGCCATCTCTCATAATGACCAGCATCTCGATCAAGCCTTCCGTGATGATCGGGAGATTACGACCAAGGAATTCTGTGCACAGGTGGAAAAGACTGTAGTATCTTAAAGAAATTGTTATGCAACCTAGGTTATGGGTAACACACACACAGACACACACAGAGAGAGAGAGAGAGAGAGAGAGAGAGAGAGAGAGAGAGAGAGAGAGAGAGAGAGAGAGAGAGAGAGACTGCTTACAGGAAACAGAGGGAGGCGAGGGAGAGAAGAAAAGGAGCAAGAAAAGGTGCCTGGACACGCTGGGAGCAGACGAGACTGAAGGTTACCACCACCACCACCACCACCACCACAGAAGCAATGTGCTGTCACCACTTCGATCCGAAATCCCGAAGAATGTGAAATAAAGTGCCGTTTTTTATGATAGTGTTTTTGTTTATTTGCATGTCTCAGAACCTCCAGCAAATGTCTGTTCAAAACGTTGCAAACGACGCTGACCAGACTGAAAGCACGAGTGCAGAGAAAAAGACACAGTTGCGCTTGCAACACGATAATGTGAGGCCTTAGACCAGCTTTACGAGTGTGGAAAATTAGTCTGGACTATACTCACACATCCACCTTAGTCCTAATTTAGCATTTTTCCACTTTCATCCCTTTGGACCCATGAAATAACAAAATTAATTACATTTGCCGATGTCTGAAAGCGCTATAGCAGATTCATTCCCACAATTACAAAACGCAACATGCAGAGCTATCTATTACGCTACGTGGGCTTCTACTCGCGGCGCTATGCCAACAACGTAGTCTGCACGTAGTTATGAGTTCATCCAGCTCAAGCTTGAAAGTATAAACATCGTACTGTCTACAAAGCGACAGAGAAAGTTTTTATTCGAAGAAGAACGCAGCGCTTCTCTCGACGGATACACCGTGCACACACAGGAACACGGCCAAAGATTTCTTGCCGCTGCCAGAACAATTACGGACGTAAAGGCAGCAGAAACAGCAGCGCGGAACTCGCGTTGGCACCCTGCAGCGCCCGCTGTTTAGATAATTTACGCCGTGCAATAACCGTTCCGCCGTCCGCAGACTCCTGTTTTCATTTTCTTATAATCTTTTTTGCACGCACTGCTCTTTTTTTTGTTTAAGTTAATGGCCTTAATTTGCGCCGAGGGACTGTGCAGGCGCCGTGGCGTATCTCACCAGCGACCTTACGCTGCGGCAGATACGCACGGGAATGTGCCGCGACTGGAAAATATCGCTAGCGGAGCGTGGGCTCTTGTTAACCTCAGAGGAACCATCCAGTTTTTGAGAAATGCAGCCTCTTCTCTTCGTTTACATATTTGGCAAAGGCGTGTCGATATCTACATATTATTTGTACGAAAGGACTTAAAAGCAAGCTATACGTTACTATGGCACTCCCCAAGTAACTTTTATTCAGTGTTGCACTACACTTCAGAGTGAAACATATACATGACACTAACTATAACAGTCATGAAGTCTCCGTTAACAAGGGCCTGAATGTTCTAGCAGACATTCAGTTCCTCGACGATAGAAGTCTGCTCCTTGGCCATGGAGCCAACCGGGAACCACTGTGCGAATGTCCACGAAAAATTTGAGACTGTTGCGAATCAGTTCCTCGATTGCCTGGACACTGTCGTCTGTGGTCGAAATCGATGGGTTTACTTCTCGATCAGCATCACTAATACCTTTGCTGACCTATCGCTGCTTGTCTGCAGCTCATGAATAAGCCAGGAGAAACTAATTCGTACGTAAAAAATGATCACATTATAATGATTCCATGGAGTTGGAATTGGTCTGAAGCGCCGCTTGGAGTGTTTTAATGTGGCATTTCTTCTTTGTATCTTTTTTTTGCGTTACCGGTTTTTCGACCGATTTAATGTGCCTCATCATGACGTCCTCAATTATCTATGAGATATATTCGAACCTGTGTCTTCTTCTACAGTTTTACCGTGACAATCTGCTTTGAGTATAATTGAAGTATTCACTGGCTATCTTCCCTCACGTATCTCCCCTTGCGAAACTGTGCTGAGTAATAGCGGTAGTAAATTTCGGTTCTTACGTAAGCACTTATGTGTGGACTGGCGATCTCTTTCAATAACGGAATCAAGAGCGGAAATCTTCATTGTACGATAAGGCAATTTTGTACGGAATTGCCGGGACACCGTTTCCTAGGATCCTCGGAGACACCGAACTTGGGACGTAATTAAAAAATTCGTATTCGGGTTTGTATCGTCTCCGTAAAACCGTATTCCCGTATAAACGATTTAAGAAAGCGAGGAACTGAAAATTAATTTAACGAAACTGACTGCTATCTCAGGCCGCGGACATAATTCTATGCAGCAACTTGTTTCGTGATATCTGAAGTGCATGGTTCGACATGGCAATAACGTAGAAAATGTGTGTATATTTTTTGAGCCATTAATAACTACGCCACTTTTCCTGTTTATTTATAAATCAGTGACACACTATCTTTTGAGGGAAAATACCTTTATAACATCGAGCCAAGCAGAAACTGGTGTAAACATACAGCAGTGTTAAGCTTTTTTTGTCGAAGGCAACAACTGCTGCCTTATTCCTTGGTATTTTGGGCTGTACCATCATCATCATCATCATCATCAAAGACTAATTATGCCTTTCAGCGTCCAGTCTGGAGCATAGCCCCCTTATAAAATTCCTCCATGATCCCCTATTCAGTGGTAACATTGGTGCCTCTTCTGATGTTAAACCTATTACTTCAAAATCATTCTTAACCGAATCCAAGTACCTTCTCCTTGGTCTGCCCCGACTCCTCCTAACCTCTACTGCTAAACCCATGAGTCTCTTGGGTAACCTTGCTTCTCCCATGCGTGTAACATGACCCAACCATCTAAGCCTGTTCATCCTGACTGCTATATCTATAGAGTTCATTCCCAGTTTTTCTTTGATTTCCTCATTGTGGACAACCTCCTGCCATTCTTCCCATCTACTAGTACCTGCAATCATCCTAGCTACTTTCATATCCGTAACCTCAACCTTGTTGATAAGGTAACCTGAATCCACCCAGCTTTCGCTCCCATACAACAAAGTTGGTCGAAAGATTGAACGGTGCACAGATAACTTAATCTTGGTACTGACTTCCTTCTTGCAGAAGAGAGTAGATCGTAGCTGAGCGCTCACTGCATTAGCTTTACTACACCTCGCTTCCAGTTCTTTCACTATGTTGCCATCCTGTGAGAATATGCATCCAAAGTACTTGAAACCGTCCACCTATCCTAACTTTGTTCCTCCTATTTGGCACTCAATCCGTTTATATTTCTTTCTCACTGACATTACTTTCGTTTTGGAGATGCTAATCATCATACCATAGTCCTTACATTTCTGGTCTAGCTCTGAAATATTACTTTGCAAACTTTCAATCGAATCTGCCATCACAACTAAGTCATCTGCATATCCAAGACTGCTTATGGGATGTACCAGGAAAAATATTTATTTAAAAGTTATAAATTACAGTAGATGAATCAATTAGTCGTAAAAATTGCTACACTCTTAAAATGTAAAGAATATCATAACCACCTTACCAGACTATTTTTAAATGTAATGAGCAACAGCACAAGGAAAATTTTCAATTAGCAAGGTTTCATCTGTTGTGATGTGTGAAGCGTAACAACTTTTACTGTCATCAGAACCACAGTTCTGCGGTTGCTGGTGAACATTATTACAGAAGTTACATCAGATCGGTGAATGACTATCTCACTATGTTCCACAAATGGAGCATAAAAAATAACAGAGTTAAATAATAATTTCACCTAATTTGGCATGTATTTTTCTTTTACGGACCTAGTACGCTGCAATAAAACCGGAAATGCTGTAATAAATCTGACAATGATCACGAGAAACACCTTAATAGGAAACTACAGTTTTTAAGAAGGAAGATGGCGATGTTTGAAAAAATGAAATCTATACTCTTAAAATGTATAAGCAATATTTAAGCACGCAATGATGCACGGTTGCGATAACTTTAAAGTTCGGATCTCGATAGAACATAAAATTTATTACCGTTAAAGTATTGAAGTATGTGTTTATACTGTTTGGAAATAACACACACACTGATCCGAGAGGACAGTGGAGAAATTTCGCAGTTACCAGAAGCGGAAACTTTACTTTATTACACAATGAAGCCGTTTGTCTTAATCCCAAACGGAGTCTTCCTGGGAAGGAAGAATAACAGTTGCTATCAAGATTTTGCATGCATTATCGCTTAATTAGTATGCGATTAAGCGTTCTTGACTCAAGACTTCAGTTTCCTAAATCAACATATCGAAGGGGGCGAACTTTTAATTAGTTCTGAAAGCAATTAAAATAGTTTAAATACCTCCGGGACGGAAGAATATTTGTATCTCCGGCACTGCAGCCATTTCAATCGCGCTTATTACCAACAGGAATTAGGGAGCCTATCGGCAGTTTGGCGGAAATAGAGCCATTTATACCGTATCCTGGCGCACCGGGACTAAATTTCCGCGCTGCTTGCGATTCTCGTCGTTAACTGGAAACAGATTCCGAGGGGCGTTAAGATCCACGGCGCCTTGATGCCCCTGACGCATATGCAACTTCCTACGGAGCAGTCATCTTGGTTGCATACTGGAAAGGAGGTAGGCGCCACGGTGATAAATATTGTGTGTGTTACATGGGGGAATGGGTTATCGTCTAAAGAACTGCTTTCACAGCAAATGAACAAAACGACACACTTTTTAAACGAAATAAGGTGCAGGTGTTACAGGAATTCCGAAGACCATGTATGTCAGGGCAGGTAATGAAACAATGCAAAATCGAATGTTTGAACAAGAGCAAAATTTTGCAGTTTTAGAATACAGTGAAAGGGGAAAGTGAATTGCAGCTTACTGTTTCTAGGATCAGCATCGTTGCGGGTGTATTGGGTTCTGGTATTTACCTGAAACAGAAAAGGGGGGAAAAGACAGTTAGAGAAGACATTATTCACAATTACCAACATTCTAAATATTTGAAGACTTTATTACGGGGACATAGGTTACACGACAATTGCTTTAAGGTAGTTAACATACGCAGAGAGAAATAGATTCTTTAACCGATCAAGTTTGTTCCTTTGGTATCTTTTTAAAGTACTGGCAAGTCTTGCTACCATAGCCAGTGAGACAAAAATGGGCCTGACGCTCTTAGCTTATAGACGTATTCGCTGTCCGCCTTATGCTTTACTTCATTTCTTGGCAGACTTCAAATCGCAGAGTTGGTCTTCGATCTGCGCTATATGCACTTTGTTCGGGTGAAAGCTTTTCCACCGTTTTCCTTCTGAGAGGAGTCCGTCTGGACAACTTGACTGCGACGATGTAGATAGAAACTTAATGGCGAGATCCCTTTCTGAGAGAAACGCTTACTTGGTATTCAGAGTGTGTTGATTATATGTATGGGACACTGAAGTTTGAAGAATTCGGCATCATGAAGAGAGGTACCTACACGTTACTTCGTGCGAACCATACACGAATGGAATCAGAAAAAAGGGGAAAAAGGTGACATTAATACGCCTAAGTACGAGGGACAGTAAATTTTATTTAATTAAATACTAAAAATTAATTTACATAATTATTTGTCCGTTTTGCAGAGACATGCCAGCAATCCTGGTACACATTAACATCAGGAAAAAAATATTCCGTCTGCGGACACTGACTTGTTTTTGACCCCATCTATTTTTTATGGTACAAACATAAAAACTGATTGCATCAAAAATTAAAAAAATAACTTACACCTTGCAATATCCGAGCCACAATACCATGGAGGTGCCGAAACAAATTAGCTCAATACTCCGATTAAGTGCAGGTGGGTAGTGCGGTGTGCTACGGTACTGTGACGTGGAAATTACGATGAGTGCTACAGAAGCGTACCTGCGACAATTAGGAGACACTCAGCGAATTTAGGACTAAAATGACTAATAAATTATCAACAATTTTAATTATATGTAGTTTTGTTGTGCTGCTTTGCTGCATCTTACACGTGTCGTTAATGGTGCAAGGCATTATTTTACGCTGAATAACAGCCCCAATTCGGAGAAGTGTGTAATTTTGGTGCACGCGTATTGATATTCAAGTAAAGGTGGATTATCTTGTGATTTTGGCATTTCCTGACATCTTACTCACTTTAAATGTTCTCGGATGGTCTACCCAGTGGTTTCCTCTAAATGGTGCGACATTTCGGCAATCTGACTTCATTTTCAGCCGGACCTGTTTCCCGTGATACCACCTCACATAGCCTCTCCCTCCCTCCTAATTAGCTCAGGTCTGATGTACACGTGAGCAGCCGTGTACCGTAAACTACGCGCAGGGAAATTTGCGCCAGGTGAGGTTGAGGAATGATGCACTAATGCCATTTTCCCAGGTAGCTGGAAAAGTCGAGGGCTCATACTCGTGTTTTAATTACTACAACTACGGATGATGCGGACTGGCGACACTCGATCATCATTTCTAATGTCAAATTTTTTTTACAACCTAAAAGTGATCATAATTTTATTTCCTGTCTGTCATAGTCATACGATTTGTTACTTAGGACTGGATCTTGAGAAACTGCAATGGAAAACATGAAAACCGAATTACAGACACGATATTTAAAAATCATTTCTCCTCTACTTGACAAAGCATTCTTTAAATTAAATGCGGTACATGACCACGGACCAACGTGTGGTTCTTGTAAAGTACGTACGATACGTTGCGATACTAACTAAAGGCTAGGGTTATGCACTATGTAGGTGACATTAGCTGTACATGGCTTCTCCTACCACTCCTAGAGCTAACTGCACGCCTCTCATCTATGCACTTTAAAAATATGAAAAACATTTTCTATGTAATTATGATTCTGCATCTCACTGTCAGTATTGCCAAGTGGAAGAAATACGATCATTATAAATTTATTAAGTAAAAATTAATTTAAAAATCCAGAGTGCGCATCTTAAACTAACGTAATTATAAAATATTTCTATAATGACATATTAGGACAGAGTATGCATAATGAAAGAAGGAAAAGCAGGATTTATGCGTTAAAGCAACTATAAAGCGTGCTATATCCACGTGGGCGAGGGCTTATGCTGGTCAGTGGCCTGACCGCATCGAGGGAGTTCTGGAAGAGAGGAACAGCAACCCGCTGCGGGGCATAATGAGCGTTTTCGGTGGACGAGGACCAGCCATGTGCAAGTGGGCCTCTGAGCAGGTAGTTTCCAGACTATCGAGCGGAATTTTCACTGTGTGCAGTTTTCATATTTACGGGTCGCGGTCCCCCATGTCTGTGCCGCCACCGCTGCTGTCTGGACGCAGCTGATGCGGTGGATGTACATTTGTGTGATGTGATGTGATTTGATGTCCGCTTTTCAGTTGGCATGATCTCTCATCGTGCTTTAAGTAAGCTCAAGGCTGCGCCCCAAGCCTTACTTTTAACCGCTCGTGAGCCATGTAAGAGATTCCTCAAGCACGATAGTGTGTGGGAAGATACTTTCACGCGGCGTCAGCTGAGTTGAGATCTTCCCACGTGGACGTGCCTCCTCTGCGACATTCGCGTTCCGACCGCCCGCGGTGGCGGCACGGAGACTGAGGACCGCGGTTCGTATCCGGGCAGCGCACATCCGCTTCCATCTCGTTAGCGGAGCCGCACACAAGAACCGCGAACTCTAGTTGAACAGGGGAACGGGACACTGAGGTGATAAAACTCGTGCGATAGCGATATACAGATATACAGAGGGAGGTAGTATCGCTTACACAATGTATGAAGTGGAGGTGCATTTGCGGAGCTGCAATTTGTACTCAGTTTCCCGCACGACGGGAGTTAACTATGCTTTGAATGCGGAATGGTAGTTTGAGCTAGATGCGTGGGACATACTATTTCGGAAAACGTTTAGAGATTCCATAGTCCGAGATCCATAGTGTGGAGAATAACAAACTTCAGGCATTACCTGTTGCAACGGACAATGCGGTGGCCGACAGCCGTTACTTAACGACCTAGGACAGTGGTGTTTGCGTAGAGACAAGCAACCCTGCGTGAAATAACGGCAGGAATCAATGTGGGACGTATGACGAACGTATCCATTAAAACAGGGCTATGGTAGCAGACGACCAACGCGAGCGCCTTTGTTAACAGCACGTCATAGCCTGCATGAGCCTACCCTGAGCTCGTTGAGTCTGGACGACTGGAAACCCGGGGCCTTGTAGGATGAGTCCCGATTTCAGTTGGTAAGAGTTGACGGTAACGTTCAAGTGTGGCGCAGGTTCCACGAGCTCTTGGACCAAATTTGTCAACATGGCACTGTCCAAGCTGGTGGTGCCTGGATGATGTGACCTGCGATCACACGGAATGCACTGGGTCCCCTGGTCCAACTGAACCAATCACTGTCTGGAAATGGTTATGTTCGTCTACTTTGAGACCATTTGGTGGCATTGAACGACGAAATTTTTAAGGAGGACCATGCGCTATGTCCCCGGACCAAAACTGTTTGCGGTTGGTTTGAACATTCTGGAAAATTTGAGCCAATGATCTGGCAACACACTGAACGTTTAAGGGGCATAATCGAAATGATTGTGCACAAAATCCTGCGCCGGCAACACTTTCGCATTTATGGCCGGCTATAGAGGCAAAATACTAACACGAATTCTTTGCAGACGAATGGAAAAACTGGCAGAAGCACCCTCGGGGAAGATCAGTTCGGATTCCGTAGAAATTTTGTAACACGTGAGGCAATACTGACCCTACGTCTTGTCTTAGAAAATAGATTAAGGAAAGGCAAACCTACGTTTCTACCATTTGTAGACTTAGAGAAAGCTTTTGACAATGTTGACTGGAATACTCTTTCAAATTCTAAAGGTGGCAGGAGTGAAATACAGGGAGCGAAAGACTATTTACAATTTGTACAGAAACAAGATGGCGGTTATAAGAGTCGAGGGGCATGAAAGGGAAGCAGTGGTTGAGAAGGGAGTGAGACAGGGCTGTAGCCCATCCCCGATGTTATTCCATCTGTACATTGAGCAAGCAGTAAAGGAAACAAAAGAATTCGGAGTAGGAATTAAAATCCATGGAGAAGAAATAAAAACGTTGAGGTTCGCCGATGACATTGTAATTCTGTCAAAGACAGCAAAGGACTTGGAAGAGCAGTTGAACGGAATGGATAGTGTCTTGAAAGGAGGATATGAGATGAACATCAACAAAAGCAAAACGAGGATAATGGAATGTAGTCGAATTAAGTCGGGTGATGCTGAGGGAATTAGATTAGGAAGTGAGACACAAAGTCTAAAGGACTTTTGCTATTTGGGAAGCAAAATAACTGATGATGGTCGAAGTAGAGAGGGTATAAAATGTAGACTGGAAATGGCAAGGAAAGCGTTTCTGAAGAAGAGAAATTTGTTAACATCGAGTACGGATTTAAGTGTCGGAAAGTCGTTTCTGAAAGTATTTATAAGGAGTATAGCGATGTATGGAATTGAAAGCAGATTCAGAAGGATGTAGGTTGCAGTAGATATTGGGAAATGAATAAGCTTGCACAGGATAGAGTAGCATGGGGAGCTGCATCAAACCAGTATCTGGACTGAAGACCACAACAAAAACATAGAGGCAGTATGGCTCATTTCTGGAGAGGACTGCCAACGACTTGTGGAGTTCATGCCACATCAGTTTGTTGCATTATGTTGGGAAAAAGGAGGTCCAACACGATATTAGGAGGTATCCCATGACTTTTGCCACCTCATTGTGTAGGATGGCGTCTAACACCAGACAAATGACACACCAGGGCTGCCTGAAGATGGCAGAAAGTCAACCATCTAAAAAATATCGAAGCATTTGGAGGACGGCATCCGGCCGAATACCCGAGAATGTTTGAAGAAGTACTACTCTTACTTCTCTGTCCTCTGGAGTCCACAACCGAGCGAGGTGACGCAGTGGTTAGCACACTGGACTCGCATTCTGGAGGACGACGTTTCAATTCCGTCTCCGGCCATCCTGATTTAGGTTTTCCGTGATTTCCCTAAATCGTTTCAGGCAAATGCAGAGATGGTTCCTTTGAAAGGGCATGGCCGATTTTCTTCCCAATCTTTCCCTAACCCGAGCTTGCGCTCCGTCTCTAACGACCTCGTTGTCGACGGGACGTTAAACACTAACCACCACCACCACCACCACCACCACCACCACCACCACCACCACCACCACCACCAGAGTCCACAACTAAGCAACAGTGACTGATAAGGCACGCCCTGTTGATTTCGCAGTAAAAGGTTTCTTTCGGACTTCCCCTGTACATAGACTTTTCTATTCCTCCTTAGCAAGTACGCGACAGTAGTGAAATGTGCCAAATACACGGAGTTCTCTTTATGCAAATATTACACTGCAGGCCACAAAAAATACGCTTTCGCTACATTCCTGTATTCAAGAGCCTTCTAATGCAGTTCTAGAATACGACCACATTTCGGGTGACTGACCCCGAGCTACAATGGAGACGTGTGAACTTGGCGCTGGTCTACTGTGGTGTGGTTAAGCTCCAAGATTGCAGCGGGAGGCGACTAACGAGGGACGCCGTCAAAGAGGCCGGCGCTTCTTCCGGCGCACGCAATCGATACCCGTACGCGCTGCTCGGCCACTAGCAAAGGCACAGGCACACGCTGTCGGCGCTAAGCGGCCGCTCCATTCTGCCCCTCACAGCATCCCGGTCTCGCCTCGTTACCACGGCATGCCAGTCTCTTGGCCACCACTGCACTGCCTTGTTATCTCACCAGCCACACACCAGTTTCTTCTGAGAGTGGCAGATAATTCAGGGAGGGATTCTTCGGTGCCCCTATCAAGTCACTCGCTCCCTAAGCGAGAGTACAGAGACTGTCTTTATTATCTGCTAAGGCGCAATGATTTACAGTCTCGAAGTGTCACTTCCACCAGTTTGAAGCAGCAGTAGATTGTTCACGTATGACAAATTCCGCAATTAGCTTCTAGATGAAACATCCTGGCAGATTAAAACTGTGTGCCGGACCGAGACTCGAACTCGTGACCTTTGCCTTTCGGGGACAAGTGCTCTACCGATTGAGCTACCCAAGCACGACTCACGCCCCGTCCTCACAGCTTTAATTCCGCCAGAATCTCGTCTCCTACCTTCCCAACTTCACAGAGGCTCTCCTGCGAACTTTGCAAAACTGGCACTCCTGGAAGAAAGGATACTGCGGAGACGTGGCTTAGCAACAGCTTGGGGATTTTTCTAGAATGAAATTTACACTCTACAGCGGAGTGTGCGCTGATATGAAACTTCCTGGCAGATTACAACTGTATGCCGGACCGAGACTCAAACTCGGGACCTTTGCCTTTCGCGGGCAAGTGCTCTAAAATTTGAATTGGGTAGCTCTGTTGGTAGAGCATTTACTCGCGAAAGACAAAGGTCCCGAGTTCGAGTCTCGGTCCGGCACACCGTTTTAATCTGCCAGGAAGTTTCATATCAGCGCACACTCCGCTGCAGAGTGAAAATTTCATTCTAGCTTCTAGATGGAGCTTCGGTTCGCCAAAAGGACTCTTGTGAACTTTCCAAGACGTGTGATTGTGTAGATCATGATACTCTCTTAGAAAAACTCAAGTTTTATGGAATTCATGGCTTTACACACAGCAGGTCTGACTCATACTTGACAAACAAAACGCAAAAGGTTGCGCTGGATAATTCAGACCACATTGGAAATGAAGTTTTTAGTGAATGAGGTAAAAAATGAAAAAAACACAAAGAGAGTCCCACAAAGCTCATTTTTGAGTTCACTCCTACTCCTTATATAAGTGAATAACCTTCCACTCAACAAGCAAAATTGGTTCTTTTTGCACAGGATATTAGTATTATAATTAAACCCATTACAAAGAAAGCAACAGAACAGTTGGTGAATGATATTTTCCAAAGAATTATGAAGTGGTTCTCTGAAAATTTTTTCTCTTTACATTTTGGAAAAACACAGTACATTCAGCTCCGTACCACAAATAGTCATACCAACGATTGACGTAGCACATGAGCTGGAGTCAGAGTATAATGCTTAAAAATTTTGGTGTACATTTGGATCAAAACGTGAACTGGAAAAAAGCATATTACTGAGCTTCTCAAACAATTAAGTTCAGCTGCTTTTGCTCTTCGTATAATTCGTAATCTTGGAAACAAATGTCAACCTCGTAACGTATTTTACATATTTCTACTCAATAACGTCGTACGGGATAATTTTCTGCAGTAACTTATCACTTAAACAGTATTTGTTGCACAGAAACAAGCAGTAGGAATAATGTGTGGTGTTCACCGAAGCCACACTTTAAGAAACCAAGCATTTTAATGACGCCGTCACAATATGTGTCTTCGCTAAAGAGATTAGTCGTTTATAATGTATCACAATTTGAGAAGAACTGATGTATGTAACAACAACACTAGAGGTAAAATGACTTCTATTACCCATTATTGAAGCTGTCGGAGGCACAGAGAGCAGTTCAATATTCAGCAGTAAAATGTTGTGATTATTTTCCCAATAACATAAAATGTCTGACAAACAGCGAAGCTAGGTTTAAACTTACTCCGAAATATTTCTCCTGGAAAACTCATTCAAATGGTTCAAATGGCTCTAAGCACTATGGGACATAACTTCTGAGGCCGTTAGTCCCCTAGACTTGGAACTAACTAACCTAAGGACATCACACACATCCATGCCAGAGGCACGATTCGAACCTGCGACCGTAGCGGTCGCTCGGCTCCAGACTGTAGCGCCTAGAATCGCACGGCCACTCCGGCAGCTTGTAAGGCCTGAGGTTCAAACATTTTCGTGCAGAAGTGGGTGGCCCTCGTTGGGTGGAGATGTGCCTTCTGGAAAGAAGGTGGTGTTTTTCGTTGCGTATTTTCTGTAGTCATGGGAAGCTGACCCTTTGTCCTCAACCAAGTGACAGTGTAATACGGAAGGCAGAGAATCTGAAGTGCTTTCCTGTGCGCGGGCATCGATCCAAGTTCACGCACCGGTCTGTTTTCCTCGGCGAGTGCTGAGTGAGCGTTGCCTATTTGGTAAGAAATAAATGTAACCGTAGGCTACCGCGGCCGTTGTCAATGTCAATAAAATTCTTCTGGGTTAACAACACACCCTGAGGAAGGCGTCTTGCAACAGACACCGAAACGTTGGAATTTTATAAATGACAATGCGGTCTCTAACCCAGAAGAATTTTTTTGACATGGTAAGAAATACTTCAGTCTTTAGTGGAGCCAGTAGATAGTTGGGCGGTACGGTCTTACTGAAAGAGATGGATCCCCAAAAATATTGTTTCCTTCCAACACATTTCAGTGTTTTTTCTGAAAATCTGACGATGTTTTTTTGAGTGACTTTCTCCCTGCTAACATTGAATTGCGTTGTGTCCCAGTCTGGTTTCTAGGATAATCATCAGTGGCAATTATTAACAGCCAGTTGACGGTGACGTATTTCAACCGTTACAGGTGAATCTTTAGAATCCAGTGATCGGGTCTACGAACCATAGCTGAAAGCAGCTAGGTAGTTATTGGGCTGTCTGACTTTGAGTTGTGACGCTTACCCCTGTCTCGTGGTGAAAGCCAGGCTGGTGACCAATATTTAATTTGATACACTAGCGTCGCACAGTAGGCAAGTAACCCAACTAAGTCAAAAGTGTTTCCTATCGCATCCGCAGAGCAGTACATCGCATCAGTGGTCTCGCGCGCAGCACATCGCCATCAGTGGTGGATTTTGGTTGTGGCCGCGAGAGTCATTTCAAGCGGCGCTGGCTCATTAGAAATACGGGCTCTACAACTAACTGAAGACGTCACACTAGTCGGCTTGTCCGCCACAGTTCGCGAACGCTCGGCTCCTTGCAGAGCCCACAGGAAATCAATATGTCTATGAGAAGGTATCCACTAAAAATCTTAACTCTTTCGTGTGCTACCAAGAGCCTGTATATCTTAAAACGCTCAGTCAAGAATTATTAAACTCGTCTGAAATAGTTGCTTGCTCCCCGCCAGAGGCGGCTGCTGGCGCTCGTAAGAACTGCAGCGTCACGTTGTGTGACGTGCTCGTCATGAACTGTCTTTCCGGTAGGCCTCGCCGCGACGGCAGAGAAACTTCGAGGACCCTACCACACAGCGTATCCGTAAGTGTGGATCGGCCGACTTAACAGGCAGTAAATTCTGCGAATCTCAACATGGGTGGGTCTCTCTCTCTCCTCTCCTCTCCCTGCTGTTATTGCATGCCTTCTTACTTGACAGCCGCAATACGCTAACTGAACAGTGTTTCAGACTAGACAAACATATTTCCTCATCCCATTGTCGAGCTCCCGCAGTGTCGGACAAAGCCCATTCCAAGCTGTCGTCTGCGTCCACGCACTCTTAGCGCCGTGTGATGCGCGACACAAATAGCGCGACGTACTGCTCCGTAGACTTCCTCTGAATCTTTTGTTAGCGGACCCGGCATGTACAGCTACACGTATACTATCATAGTAAATAAGGGTTGGAAGCCTTGTTTTAACCTGTGAGTAGAAGACAGACAGATCAGACCGTTGGCCTGAAGAACGAGAACCGCAGTCACCACCTGCCCCCAAATGGTTTCTTGTATTTTCTCCATGAACAAAACACGATAAATCTGAATTTAAGAAGAAGGACGTGAGACAAATTTCAAAAATGGCTCTAAGAACTGTAGGACTTAACATATGAGATCATCAGTCCTCTATACTTGGAACTACTTAAACCTAACTAACCTAAGGACATCATACACATCCATGCCAGAGGCAGGATTCGAACCAGCGACCGTAGCAGCAGCGCGGTTCCAGACTGAAGCGCGTAGAAGAACCGGCCGCCCACAACGGCCGGCAGACAAAATTCGTCAGAAGTGAGTAAGTGTCGCGCACCGAGAATTCCGTACAAACTTAATTATGCACGAGCATGTAGGGAGCATCCATTGAGGGAATCGACTTTCTCGACCGGTTTTGCTTGTTATAGACACCAACTGGCAAGATACCTGTTCCAGGGATTGCGAAATTTCCGAGGATGTTTTAATTTCGAGTTTGAACATGGATACGAAATGACAAAAATATTTTTTCGAGTGAGAATTACAAATTATGTTTTCGGACTGCTTACTTTGGCTGTAATGTGAAACCTTGCTTCTTGCCGAATTTCATGATACTAGGTGAGCGGGAAGTACCCTGTGCGTTTTGATGAGTGGTTGCGTGTATCAAAATATGCTACCTAAATCGCCCTATCTTTTGATTGCATTGATTGGAAACTAACGTAAATCATACCGCCAAGGGATCTATTTCTTCGGACGCGATATAAATTTGAACTCGATAAGTCCATCCACTTCTTATAAAAAGGGGGGCTTCACAGACAGACGGACGGACAGACAGACAGACAGACAGACAACGAAGTGATCCTGTAATGGTTCAGATTTTACCGATTGAAGTACAGAACCCTAAAAACTGAAGTTTCGACAAGAGCAAATGGACTTCATTGTGCTCTGTAACACTTGCCACTCCCGCCAGTTGTTATCGAACACTGCCTCGAGCTGGCTGATGTCTCCAGTTTGTGGGGCCTCTGTTCGCCTAGTAAATGCCCACTCATTAGGTCGTCCCCTTTGTCACAAAAACGGAAAAGATCTACACTGATCATTGAAGAACATTCACGTCCCAGTACATACACTCCTGGAAATGGAAAAAAGAACACATTGACACCGGCGTGTCAGACCCACCATACTTGCTCCGGACACTGCGAGAGGGCTCTACAAGCAATGATCACACGCACGGCACAGCGGACACACCAGGAACCGCGGTGTTGGCCGTCGAATGGCGCTAGCTGCGTAGCATTTGTGCACCGCCGCCGTCAGTGTCAGCCAGTTTGCCGTGGCATACGGAGCTCCATCGCAGTCTTTAACACTGGTAGCATGCCGCGACAGCGTGGACGTGAACCGTATGTGCACTTGACGGACTTTGAGCGAGGGCGTATAGTAGGCATGCGGGAGGCCGGGTGGACGTACCGCCGAATTGCTCAACACGTGGGGGCGTAAGGTCTCCACAGTACATCGATGTTGTCGCCAGTGGTCGGCGGAAGGTGCACGTGCCCGTCGGCCTGGGACCGGACCGCAGCGACGCACGGATGCACGCCAAGACCGTAGGATCCTACGCAGTGCCGTAGGGGACCGCACCGCCACTTCCCAGCAAATTAGGGACACTGTTGCTCCTGGGGTATCGGCGAGGACCATTCGCAACCGTCTCCATGAAGCTGGGCTACGGTCCCGCACACCGTTAGGCCGTCTTCTGCTCACGCCCCAACATCGTGCAGCCCGCCTCCAGTGGTGTCGCGACAGGCGTGAATGGAGGGACGAATGGAGACGTGTCGTCTTCAGCGATGAGAGTCGCTTCTGCCTTGGTGCCAATTATGGTCATATGCTTGTTTGGCGCCGTGCAGGTGAGCGCCACAATCAGGACTGCATACGACCGAGGCACACAGGGCCAACACCCGGCATCATGGTGTTGGGAGCGATCTCCTACACTGGCCGTACACCTCTGGTGATCGTCGAGGGGACACTGAATAGTGCACGGTACATCCAAACCGTCATCGAACCCATCGTTCTACCATTCCTAGACCGGCAAGGGAACTTGCTGTTCCAACAGGACAATGCACGTCCGCATGTATCCCGGGCCACCCAACGTGCTCTAGAAGGTGTAAGTCAACTACCCTGGCCAGCAAGATCTCCGGATCTGTCCCCCATTGAGCATGTTTGGGACTGGATGAAGCGTCGTCTCACGCGGTCTGCACGTCCAGCACGGACGCTGGTCCAACTGAGGCGCCAGGTGGAAATGGCATGGCAAGCCGTTCCACAGGCCTACATCCAGCATCTCTACGATCGTCTCCATGGGAGAATAGCAGCCTACATTGCTGCGAAAGGTGGATATACACTGTACTAGTGCCGACATTGTGCATGCTCTGTTGCCTGTGTCTATGTGCCTGTGGTTCTGCCAGTGTGATCATGTGATGTATCTGACCCCAGGAATGTGTCAATAAAGTTTCCCCTTCCTGGGACAATGAATTCACGGTGTTCTTATTTCAATTTCCAGGAGTGTACATGGAACCGTTTTAAAAATTCAGCTTGAAGCGACATGACCCGAGACTCTCACCCTACCATTGTGAGAGCCCTGTCGGCTGACTCCCGATTTCGCAAGCTACCAAAACCACATAAGGAAATAATTTCAAGACCAGTATCTTTCAGGCAATCAGCCTCCAGGGAAGAATATACGAACTTTAATTGGCTTGAATAAAACGTTCTCCCCGCAATGTTTCTCTCTTGGGATGTAAAATGAAGCAGAAGTTGTGAACAGTGTGCAACAAGACTAATTCGACCAAATAACTTTCTCCCATTACTCCACAGTCGAGGTTTTATCGCTTCGGCACACGTTTTTCTGTTACGGGCAGTAATGAGTTATTTTCGATTCCCATCTCATCCTGCAATTCCCTGTTTTTGGAGCTCCCTTCGAACTGTTTTGGTGCTGAAAGATCTCAAGTGTGACATTCAGTTCTGTACTTACTTATGCAGTTGGTATTTTTCGTCATAATCCTCTTCAATGACCATATGCCACGATTACTCAACACACGCACTTTCTTCCGCGTTGTGACTTGGCGGTTGACGATTTTCATTTTCACTGTACGCGGTATTAATTTTCGAAATGGTGCGTCTTGAAACACCAAACACCTCGGCTACCTCAGTTACGGAAACACCCATCACTCGATCGAAAACAATTTGTCCACGTTCTAACACGCTGGGTTCCGATATGAAACACCCACTATTACACGACTACACTTTTCTGACCACGACTGACACTTGCGACGTGTTAATGACATTCCACACGTGTCGTTTGTGGCAAAATACAACGCAACCTCCAGGCTTGGGTAGCATCTGCATTTATGTTCAGCTTCAACAGATATACAGAAGCTGCAGAGAATCATTGAGAAAATAGACAAATGGTGCAGTGAACACAAACTACACATAAACATAAGACACAAATGGTAATTTTAAGAAAAGGAGGCAAAACACCAAAGGATGCGGAAATCGGCATCAGAGGACAAAAAATAAAAATCTCAGACTTTAAATACCTAGGAGTGACATTGCAACCAACAACCAAATGCTTCACAAAACATACAGCAGAACGTACAGCCCAAGCAATAATAGCAATACAGGACATCAAAAACATCCGCCTACTCAGTCTAGAAACAGCCATGCAATTATTCAACACAAAAATCTAGCCAATCCTGGCCAATGGGATGGAGGTTAAATGGGACAGAAAAAATCTAGAAATACTAGAAAAGGTAAAATCGACGTATCTAAAAAGATTACTAGGTCTCACAAAGACAACAAGATCTAGACTTGTGTAGCTGATAGCGAGAGAGACATTCCTAATTGAAGACATCAGACTTCTGTATATGATGCCACACACCAGGGCTTGCAGAAAGCAACTTAAGCTCGTAGAAGACAAACGAGAAATAATATGGCCGGAGTTCTATGGCACCGAAGCAATGACGATCCGCTCATGGACAGCACCAAACTTCGAACAGCGACATGTCGTAACTAGACTTTCTATTCACGGCTTTCATCATCTAATCTGCAAAAACAAAACTTATCACGATCCGACCACAAGATGTGTATGTGAACTGTGTAACGAAGCCTGTGAACGACATCACATAGAACTGTGCAGTGAAAGAGAGAAATCGACAAATGAATATGCAAAAATGTAACATGTTAAGCAAAGTAACTGTATATGGCTATTTGGCTGCAGTTTTATTAAAAAATTTACGTTCAGGAGTGCATTTCTCTCTGTTTCCATATTTTTGTCCAACGTCTGTACGTTACACAGGTCAAAAGAAAATTGGGAAAGGTATTAAGAAGAATTACGATTAAGTCCTGCAACTGCCGAACTGATGTAATTGAAGCGTGTGACTTCTTACGACATTGGTATCAGATCTCGTTGTCATAATATGAGTTTACCGGGATCGTTACAGGCCAACATCAGCACGATTCTTTCACAAACAAAAGGTTTCTTCGAATATCGATTACTTCTAACTTACTGAATCATAAAAATTGAGCGAGGCTGAATTTTAATGGAACAGATGCTGTAGGACTGAAGCTGAGTCAGAAAGGCAAACACGGAAAAGCAGCTGTATGCACAATGTTTCACCATCACCTAAAACCACCTTTTTTTGTTCTAAGGCTGCTCGACGAATAGGCAGATCGGTACGTCACTGTAGTATGATGTATGTGCTGTCTTTTTGGTTCACTGTAAAAACTAACGTTATCAACGATTTACTGTCACATACCTCGTTACGTCTGACTCAATTTCGACGCTTGTAACTCGCAAGCAATCGATAGCAGCGTAGTATACATTTTTATCGTTGACCTTTTTCGGTGCACTGTAATTTACATGCAACGCCTGCTTCCGTTCATCTCGATAATTACGGGCCATGTGCGAGGTATAAATACTGATAGCACGCTAATTAGTGCCTTTATTTTGAGAGTTACGCGGAAACGCATACAGATAGATATTCACGGACGCGGCGTAATGAATGCACAGTGGCGGTGCAGAGATAACGTTTCACTCCACTGACGCTCTTCGTGCCAAGCGCTATGCCACCTGACTGTATGGGCAGTGCACTGTCGCGTCATTAGTGTCTTCCGGCCACTGCACAAAGCTCTTGTTCAAACGTCAGTAACAGCGTAATGTGTAGAAAGACTAGCCGGAAACTAGAAATTAGCCGCGTCAATCAAATAAACGCTTTAGTCCGCAGTCGCACTCACTGGTGGTTACCTCAGCTATTACTTGTCAATAAGATTACATTCAGATTGATTTGGCATATACATACTGCCCCGTATGCTTTCTTGGAATGTGGGACACGAAGTTATTTTAGAAATAATAACTGCATATGATGTCATGTTCTTTGAATACTATTCAAGTAGTATTCAAATAACTGTGACGGATGCCCGAACAATAGGGACTTACATACATTGCGAATAGAAAATAATGCATTGACAATGGCTAGCTACTAGCCGAAATCTGGATTTGCGCAATAAAATATAAAAAAAGGGTGACTGACTGCTGCACTCCCTAATTTTCGATTACGTTATCCTTCTATGCAAGAACAAATTTTAAAACAGTTTGGTATTGGTTGCAAGACAAGTAGGTCATGTAATCTGATAGCCTCAGTGAGGGTTGAGTCACACCTCTATTTCTTTCATTATGAATTGAATTATTCCGTGCATTAGTTTTAAGAAGCTCCGACGCGAGGTATATAGGGGGAGGGGGGGGGGGGGGGGAGGAAAGTGGAGGTAGGAGCTGATCGATGGTGGAACTCTACTCGTATAAATTTAAAAAGTAAGTTTATTCGGGCTGTTTCCAGATACTCCGTTTACTTTAAAGAGTGCGGTTTGATAATAGTGTTCAATTAAGTGTTCGATTAAGGACATATCTTAGTATTGCCAGGCGTATTACCCTCGCAGTAATTATTGTTTTCCTCACAGATAAAGCTGTCTGTACTGAGCTTGTCAGAATTTGTGCTTTACCTATGTCAAACAAACGTTAACTAATTGTTAGGGACAGCAGAATTTTGAAATAGTGTTCATATACGAATTACGTAATAAGATGAGTATAGTGACTGAACGGTAGTATGCATAATATGAACGTGCATAGAAGAATTCTTTCCAGGCGTATCTGTTAAGGTGCTTGTTGAAAACTCATCTTCAATTGGAAGGCTGTTGTGATCAAGTTTTCCCGAAATAACCTGGCAAGTTGTGGACAACCTCAAATTCTCGCGGAACATTTATTATTGCTATTGTTAACAACGTTACATTAATTTTCGAATCACTAATGTAATCCTTAGCTTCTGCACTTAAGACAGATGTAGTAACTCATCCTAATAGGGTACTCTGTGAGAGTGCAACATACCCTGTTGCAGTCAGTGTCATTTTTTCTTCAATTTTGTACGCTACGATTTTCTTCATTTCTTCTTCCTCCACCGCCACCATCCCGCCCGAGGTTTTCCCGGAAGCCTAATGATGTTCCCCTGCAGTTTCCCCCACTGCGTCCTCCCCTCCCAAGCACAATCCACTCACCCCAGTTTTTTTAATCACACTTATCTGCTTTTCTGCATCTTCGTTCAACCATTAATACTCATTAAATTCGGTACTTCAGAGCCCTCTATTCTTTTTTTGTGTGAAAATTTCCGTTATCAGCGACATCGTTAAGTTCAAGGAAGCATTGCTTAGTCAAGGATGGAACAAAAATAGATTGTATCCCTTCTTAAGTACAAAATCTCAGTATATGCAAGGGAAAAATGTTATCCGTTTGACAGAGAGGTCCAGAACAGTGAACGATAAATGCGGATAACAGTAAATGCCTGCGTTTTATTTACCGAAAGGTATTTGTTACGTTCCCGACTTACCGCAAAGAGGGGGGTCAGTAAGGAAATTTAGCGAAGACGGAAACGAATTTAACATTTCTCGTGAGAAGTTCAAAGAAATAATAACTTGCAAAGAACACTTAAATGTTGTCTTATTACTTCGAGAGAACGATCAGAAGCTTTATTTTAGGGTACTCTAAAGAATCATATTGGTATGTTGTGTTTATACAGTGTCTGTATCTTCACAGTCTTATGTCCTTCAGAGATGCAGACGTGTCTGAAGGAACACACCTGCCATTGATGATTACAGCTGTGGTGAACATTACGAAATAGTTTCGCACCCTGCGACTATGAACTGACGTCAGCTGTTTGCGACATAAGAAATTTCTGCTGGGCCGGGACTCGAACCTGTATTTCCTGCCTATCGCGAGCGGTCGCCTCAACTCATTCGGTTATCCGAGCACGTCTCCATGACCGATCCACGCATTTAAATATCACGTAGACACGTAGTTACAACACTTCAGCGGGCACAATTCGTGATTACTTCACGGGGAGATTAGTATTTTATCGTCATTTTAGTCCGTCGAGGCACAGATAAATCACTGATTCTTTCCTTGCGTAGATCCATCCACTACCAGATTACCTACTTCTGAATACCGTCAAAAATGTTCCGAAAATCCTACAGCGCATAACTCAACATTTCCCGCAGGGGCTTTTTTCACTATTCAAACAGCTACTCTTTAAGTGCTTTGTATGACTTCTTTTCTCAGTTTCTTTCTCGGACACTCATGTTTTTAATGCCACAGTTTGAAGTACGCTCATTCCTGAGCTTCAAAAGACCTTCTTCGTAAACTCATCCCTTAATACTAGCCCGCATGTCACAGAAGCTTCTTAATTCGATGAATGGCGCTTTTACGCGTGTCCCGTCTTCCGTCTATGCCTTCCTAGCTGCGGCTATTTTCGGTGCTACTGCTTCCTAGAAAGCTTAGTACTGACGAATTGGGAGTGCAAGCTCCATTCCGCATGTTGGTAGCTTCCCAGAACCTAAATAATTACGACAGGGATGTTCTCTTGCTGGCCGAACCTCAGTGATGAGAACGTGTTCCAGCACCGGAACTGGAAACAGCTAATACCGCTAGCCACTCAAACGCGCCGCTCTCGTTCGGCAGCCTCTGGAACAAGGGCGTGTGAATACGAATAGAGCACACTAGGAAGTTAGTAGTAATTTACATATACACCCGACTGTCAGAATACTGGATGTTATGCCGAACATTCGTGGTAGCTTATATAGACCCTCTCTCGCCAACACAACACCCAACTCCACTGCTGGAGCTCCCCTGCCCCTCAATCAACCCTGCAGCTAGGTCACATGCAGTGTGCAGCAAGCAAGTCTGTGTCTAATTAATCCGTAATTGTGACGTACAGTCAACTGAGGACTTCTATCGCCTTTATGTACTGCTTACAGAAGTGCAATGGGAAACGCGGAAAAAATGGGAAACGCGGAAAAAATGGGAAACGCGGAAAAAATGGGAAACGCGGAAAAAATGGGAAACGCGGAAAAAATGGGAAACGCGGAAAAAATGGGAAACGCGGAAAAAATGGGAAACGCGGAAAAAATGGGAAACGCGGAAAAAATGGGAAACGCGGAAAAAATGGGAAACGCGGAAAAAATGGGAAACGCGGAAAAAATGGGAAACGCGGAAAAAATGGGAAACGCGGAAAAAATGGGAAACGCGGAAAAAATGGGAAACGCGGAAAAAATGGGAAACGCGGAAAAAATGGGAAACGCGGAAAAAATGGGAAACGCGGAAAAAATGGGAAACGCGGAAAAAATGGGAAACGCGGAAAAAATGGGAAACGCGGAAAAAATGGGAAACGCGGAAAAAATGGGAAACGCGGAAAAAATGGGAAACGCGGAAAAAATGGGAAACGCGGAAAAAATGGGAAACGCGGAAAAAATGGGAAACGCGGAAAAAATGGGAAACGCGGAAAAAATGGGAAACGCGGAAAAAATGGGAAACGCGGAAAAAATGGGAAACGCGGAAAAAATGGGAAACGCGGAAAAAATGGGAAACGCGGAAAAAATGGGAAACGCGGAAAAAATGGGAAACGCGGAAAAAATGGGAAACGCGGAAAAAATGGGAAACGCGGAAAAAATGGGAAACGCGGAAAAAATGGGAAACGCGGAAAAAATGGGAAACGCGGAAAAAATGGGAAACGCGGAAAAAATGGGAAACGCGGAAAAAATGGGAAACGCGGAAAAAATGGGAAACGCGGAAAAAATGGGAAACGCGGAAAAAATGGGAAACGCGGAAAAAATGGGAAACGCGGAAAAAATGGGAAACGCGGAAAAAATGGGAAACGCGGAAAAAATGGGAAACGCGGAAAAAATGGGAAACGCGGAAAAAATGGGAAACGCGGAAAAAATGGGAAACGCGGAAAAAATGGGAAACGCGGAAAAAATGGGAAACGCGGAAAAAATGGGAAACGCGGAAAAAAGAGGAAAGTCTAGTGAGACATTATGTGTTGTTGCAGAATTCTGTTTTAACAGGAGTAGGCGAAACATGTTTGGCTGCATAAAGATTCAATACTCAGTTGCACGAGACAGATAACGTTCATTCCAGTAAGTTTCATTATCATCTTTGCTATTACATTCGACAAATGGCTGTGTTCACAGTGGCGTAGGATATGAATGGATTTACAGCACATAAGAGCTTTCGATGTTTCATCTGTTCAGTACTTATGATACAGAGCATCAAAAGGCCCATAGTGATTACATAAAAGATTATTATCTAGCATAGAGCAAATTTTGACCATTTCTCATGCGAACAACGAAATCTAAGACCTGCAGAGCCTACAGCACGATTTTGTAGGGATGCTTGTCTCGTAGGCGCCTTGTTCCACACTTCGCTCGGTTCCTCGCGGTAACATTTCCCCTGTCGCGCGCCCCCTGAGTTAACGTCATGTCACTGTCAGCGCCAGGAAAGTTTCGCGAACGAATGTAGTTCGCTAGTCGACCAGCGGCAGCCAGTGCAGAGACGGCGAATCGGCTGTACCCCAGAGAAATCGTCGATCCCTTCTCGCCACTACAGGCCAAGTGTTGCACCCTGCATCCGAAATAACTAATGACTCCTCAATGGTCACTCACTATGTATTTAGACAACAGTATTCCAACTGTGGACGTGTAGATAACAGATACAAACTGCGTTTCTGAAACTATGTAAAGTGACTTTTCTTATTGGATTACTAATGAATCGACACAACGAAGTCTTTCCATATAACTCGTGCCCTCAGTTCGAAGGAAGACAGCAAAGCGTTTGACATGTTAAATACTAAACTATGGAAGGCGGAGCAATGGGTCGAACTGGGCAATGAACCGTGTACGACTCTGATGTGTTGTTGCTGAAGGAAGTACCTAGATATTTCCTTAACGAAGTACAGAGAGCTTCATTTTGGACGGCCAGACGGGGGTGAAGGGGTCCCATTTTTTGTCTCTTATAGCTACGATTACTTCACTAACGATCAAAGCATCATTCATGATTTTACGTGCAGCTGACGTAATTAGGAACTACCGATCGGTGTTTGCGACGAAGAGGAACTACCGTTTGCACACGGCACCACTGTTAGATCGGTGCCTTTATTTAGCTTAATTACCATTAAAACAAATGAAAGCTGCTGCTGATTACGGGTTTAAAGAGACTAAACGTCTAAAGTCATCAGCTTCGTATTCACCCCCCTGAAGTAAATTATGTATTTAAGTGTGAGAAAGTTGATTATTTTAGTAGTGTGTATCTGAGAAGGAGACTTGGGTACCAATCCGTTATTAACCTAATGGGATGGGGGAAACCGCCTAAAAACCACATATTGACTAGGTGGCGCATAGGCCTTCGTTATTAATCAGCCGAGTGGATTCGAACCGGGGCCGGCACACCTCTCCGTTACGGAAGCGGGCGCTTTAACGCCCATGACTATCCGAGCTAATAAACAGAATTATCTAGCTAAATTACTGTTGGCCACTGTCTTGGAAACTGTATTATTGCGGTCGGAGCCGCAAGCAGAACACAATCTTCAGTGCAAGATGCAGGGCATAGTTGACAATCCAGTAAGTTCTCCATGTATTACTGTGAACTCCAAAACGGCGGGTCAAATCGAAAGCAGCCTTGTTTTGGCAGCCAACTTGCGTATGCACTGCTGTTTTATTTTCCGTATTGTGCTTTAAAGACGTCGTTGTGAAGTTTGTGAACGGTGGTGAAGAGATTCGAAAGAGCCATGGAAATAGTGATGCCTCAACACATTAGAAGAAAACAGCCACGCCATTTATCTGTAAAAATTTGTTAAATGTCCTTGTAATGCCAATAAAGCCTGATGATGAGGTATGACCTCGGAACATGTAGCTAAATAAATAATGTAGTTGTCAACAAATTTTGTGAATGAGAGCGATGTTTGAAAACCTTTTCCTATTTTTGGGACAGTCACAGTTTATTAATAGACAATATGGCTTCAAATTATTCTCTCAACAGTTCGTTGCATTACAGATGCTAAGTCGCGTTATTCTGTTAATATTAGGCATTCCGCTAATATGAATGGACCAATGCTTTGGGCTGAAACGCAAATGGTAGTCACTAATATTGAAGGCGTCTTAATGATATTGCCGCTTACCACCGTAACTCTCATTTTCCACTAAGCGTACGTGAATAACGGATTAATTTTAAGAAATATCGGTAACGACTGACTGCCGTCACGAAATGAGCGTTAGCGTCGATTGTCTTGGGAAGCGCTGGCTTACGCTCTTTTGTTCCTGCGATCGCCGGTTTGCCTCTCTTTATTTGTGCCGCGTGTTCGAGAAATCTGCAGCTTCCGCACCGGAACAGACCTCCGCTGCAATCTGTTTTTCCCGAATCTCTTCAGAAATAGGAATCCATGAATATTTAAAAGGTAATTTCGAAATGGCTGAGTAACGGTGGTGCTGATGTGATTAGGGCAGCGAGAAAGCCTTTATGCGTCGCATCGCTCTCCTGTTCGTAATATAATTAATCCGTGGCAGTGACGTACAGCTTTAATTTCAAAGGCCACAGCTTGCGTTGCGAGCAGAGAGCAGATATTTTGTATAGCCTGGCCGCAATACCACTTGTGCCCATTTAGACTGTCACGGTTGACGCCAAAACAAAACCCCGCAGGCATACTGTAGGGACTACGGAGAAATTTCTAGAACTTTTTATTACATGACGTTTATTGTACGGTGAAAAGTGGTAAGAGACAGCTGGCAATCTTCTTCCCCATCAGAAGTGGTCTACCGCCTTTTTCTTTTACATCGTTGGACAACATATAAAAACTTTTATTAGTCAGCGTCAAATCGTAGTGTACCTGTGACATTGGATTTTTTTTCAACCATAGGTGGAAGCACAAGCGGCCAAAGGCACTATTAGCTAGGACATAGCCACCTATGGTAAACTAACATCAACAAGCGACAAACGTCGGCAAGCCCCTGCATATCAGCAACACTGACTGGTAATTAGCAGCTGGTACTGGAGCCGACCAACACGCCACAGCAGGAAAACCGACGAGCTCGCCTACTGACGAACAAACAAACCGCCAACATTACCTCACACTGTGCTTCCGATATATGACCTACCGGATACAAAAACGATGATAAACCTAACTGTTGCAGGTTGCTGACGCTGAACGAGAGCTCTACATCGGCACCCAGCACCTCCGAGCAATACAACCGCACAACGCAAGGTATCGACATGCATGATACCCACTACCAACAAAGCCTATCCTTGCACGACCTATCGCAAGCAGCAAGACATCCGCTACTGCTCTTACCACCCGAGCTAACTATCGCAGAGGTTTTTTTCCCTTGGCTCATGCCTTGGCACCTTTTTTTTCCTCTGCCCTTCAAACCGCTACCCTTCGTTTGATTTCGACCCAATCTATCTCCGGATGAGCGCGTATTAATGGTTAACCCCAGACGTATGCAGACATCGCGCACCCACATCCTGCGACACCTCACTTTAGTGAATACTAACCCTTATGCAGAGATGGCATTAGACCTATTGTGTTGGCCACATGTCAGTGTGGGCGTGGAGGGGCTCCACCTATTATTAAAAAAAATAAAAATGTGATACTGGAATCTATTTTCTTGACTAGCATTTAGACGACAAGGGGAGGAAATGTGGTAGTGTACAGTTCCAGACCGCCAAACTCTGTGCCGGTGTCGCGCTTTTGCCTCAAATAATTTGGGGAAATCACGGAAAACCTAAATCAGGATGATCTGTGAATAAGTATGGCTGGATGAAGATTGGAGCTTCCACCTTCCCGAATACAAGACCATTTTGTTTAAAACAGTGCTACATTTTTCGATGTAGCCGGCCGCGGTGGTCTCGCGGTTCTAGGCGCGCAGTCCGGAACCGTGCGACTGCTACTGTCGCAGGTTCGAATCCTGCCTCTGGCATGGATGTATGCGATGTCCTTAGGTTAGGTAGGTTTAAGTAGTTCTAAGTTCTAGGGGACTAATGACCACAGCAGTTGAGTCCCAGAGTGCTCAGAGCCATTTGAACCATCTTTCGATGTATCCCTTAGGTACAATACTGTGTTACAAATATGTTATCTAATTATAATAAAAGGACTAATGCCACACTTAACGTTCGTAATGCTACATAGGAAAGAGACATATCCATGCGTATTAGTCTGTGAAATGATGACTGGTATCTTCATTGTTTACGTTACTAGAAAATGGGACCAAGTTTTCCCGAAACTTATTTTAAATTAAATAGGTCGCCATTTAGAGAACTGATGCGTCATAATCTCCTTGCTGTTTCAGTGACAGGGTTGCGCTACCGTTTCAAAACAGACAATCGTCTTGGTACTATTAGAAGTATGTGTAATACATGCTGACTACAGTCTCCACTTCCATTAATCCATAATACAAAAACTGTACTACTCATGTGCAGATGTTTTAACGTGGCAGTGTTAGGAAGTGGGTGGGATTGAACTACCCTCCTTTGCGGCACTGCTACATTTGCTGTGTACTCTGTGTTGTGTACTTATCCTAGTTTCCTTTTCTTATTTTGAAATGAGCGAAGACGCTACTCCAGGCCGATACGTGGTTCGAGTGTAACTCCCATTACCGCGAAGAGTATCAGCGACAGTACGCAGCAATTATCAATTTTGTTTTTGCAAAAGCGTACGAGTGTAGACTGTCAGCCCTGTTCCCGGATGGTGGGTTGTTGTTAGGAATGAAGAAATTGATAGCGAGATCATCTATCCATCGGTCATGAGTGAGTTCATCTGGGATTACTGACGTCCTCCAGAAATTCGATCGGGTTGTGGAAGTATGTGATGGTAAAATCGATGCATTGGAAGTAATATTGATGCTAAAGCTGAGAAACAATTTAATGAGAAGGAGGAATCTATAGGTATGGCCGGTAGATAGGTCAGAGCAGACGAGGGGTGTCCAAAGGCTCATCTGTGACCTCAGACTCCCGCCAAATCGATTAAGGAAAATGTGTCACAGAGGAAAGACAGCGTTCTAGCCGGGAGAATCTTAATAGTGAAAGTAACACGACTGAACAGCCAACGGATATCAGTCGGACCGTCAATAAAGATACGAAATAAATGTCAGCAAGTGGATGGGCCCCGTTCTCGGAAACGTTTGCCGCCGACTGTCACGTTGAACGGTTTGAAGTGTACACGCTCACATCGGAGTCATTCGAATGACATATGTACACACGTGACACGTCACTGCAGGTATAAGAAAGGCAACACTAAACCACCTACACTAGAGGTTTGTTTCTAAATAACTTTTCTGCTACCAGACACGATTTTATGTTATTAATATTTTACACGACTCGTTTGGGGAAGTGATTCCCATAGTCAAGTGCGTTTCTCTCTATATACTATGCCACTGATATGTAATTTTTTTTTATGGCTGAGGTTCTGCCGACTTTAGAGTTTATATAGAAGTGTGCAATTTTAATTGCTTATCCATCTTTACATGTAATTAGTGGCGAAATTTGGAAGAATTTGTACTTACAGCTATCTTACGGTCCATCCGTGCAGAGTCTCAGACATGTTAAACAACATAATTTTCTATATAAAATATACATCAAGAATAACTTACATAAAAACAAAGATGTTTTTAGATGTTGGCGACAGAGATAATATTATAGGTCTTCCACAGAGTACATCTCTGTCGACTACATCTAAAACAATCTTTGTAACTGTTTGTTTATGGATGTTATTCTCTATGTATAGTGAACACAGAAAACCGTGTTCGATGTGTAACATGTCCGGCTCTGCACAGATGGACCATAGAATGACGATAATAACAAGTTTTTCCGCTAATTAATTATAAATATCGATAACCAGCAAAAATACGCGTTTTTTTTCCTATGTGTATTGCAGGGAAGTCACCAGGACAAAACGTAACCCCACACATGAAAACCATTACGTGAAAACGGCATAGATAACAGAGAGAAACGCGGTTGTTTCCCGAAACGCGTCGTGTAAGATATAAATAATATAAAATCGTGACGGATAGCAGAAAAGTTTATAAACAAACCAATTGTTCTCATAGCCACAGGCCTTTACGAACCATTTGCAGTTGATCAAACCAGACCCTCATGTTATAATTTTGTACAGGATGTCGATGCAGAACCTTCACTGTATTATTTACGGAACTTGAAATTTTCGTAATTTGTTTCTGTAATTCGCTGACCACCTGCAATTTACAGAATTCGAAATCTTCATAATTTGTTTCTCTAATTCCCCGGCTTTAGCTAATCCCGTGGATACGAAATTAAGAAAGTAGGTAATGCGGAAAGCGCACTATTTTGTTTGCGCAATTCGAAATTTTCGTAATTTGTTTTTGCACTTCCCTGGCCTTACCTAAAGCGTGTGAAGTAAAAACAATGAATGGCATCATCGTAGAACCAGTGTGTGTTCCCGGCTTGGGGCCTACGGAAAACGACGTGTCGGACTTTTCAGACGCTATGTTACAGCAGCAATCGTGTCGGGAGTTTGCAGGGGATAAAGGGCGCACTAAATGCCGTATCACTCCTGCTCGCGCTTAACTTTGCAGGCCCTTCCGGAACAATGTTTCCGATATCCACAGACGCAGGCCTGCCGTAATAGAGAGTATAACCAAAAAACGTGCATGACGGGAACGCCGGCATCAACGGAGGCGTTTTCCGCGCCGTGAATTTTACTGTGCGCGGCGCTCTTGAAATATCGGCTATAAAGGCGTCCATACGCAGCTGATGAGGCGGCGACCGTATTCCAAATATGCGGACCCGCGCCCCGCCAAGTGGAAATTACGGCAGGAGAAAGGGTGAGAAGGGGGCAAAGGATAGGGAAGGAAAACGGGGCGGCATGGGAACCGCGGGGGTGGAAGCCCGAGCCGTCGACGTCTGCGTACCTTCCCTTCCGGCGCAGTACTCCGGCCGCAGCCAACTTCTGGGCCCCATGCGGCTTATTGCAGAGTTGTTGAGCTACTTAAATAATAAATTAAGGCGCAGGAAATTTCCAGACCAGGAAGTCTTCGGACTAGTACTTCCCTCAAAATGTCACGGCTCTTTAATTTTTGAACACTTCTCGTTAAGTAAGCTATGCTCGGAGGAGTTTTCTTATATGCTGGTTCGTAGTGATATAATCAGAAGCTCCGCTGACCTAACAGTTGTTTGTGTGTGTGTGTGTGTGTGTGTGTGTGTGTGTGTGTGTGTGTGTGTGTGTGTGTGTGTGTGGGGAGGGGGGGGGGGAGGAGGGGGTGTCGGATGTTGCTTGCTTCTATTTCTGCAGAATAAACGCTGTGTTCATGTGTGACAGAACTGTCTGTCGAACCAGGACGCTAACAGGGTGGCTCTCCGTTGTGGACTGTGACAATGGTGAAGCAACTAAAATTTTCGGCTTGCCACAGGTTTCTCCAAATGTTGGAAAATTCCACTAGCGGTGTCCTTACATTTGAGTCCTAAGACGGTGTCGTTTTCGTCTTCAAAATTCTTCAGTGCTCGACCTTTAGATGCCTATGCTGTGAATTTCTTCAGTATTCCACTTGCGTTCCTGGATACCTGTTCTTATTTTTACTATACTATTCCAGTTACTACTCATCAAGGCAATACGTCTGCGTTGGCCTCTAATGAGGAACAAAAATCTAATTTTTCTTCTGATTCAAAATCATGTACAGAACTGTGACCTAATACGGAACAACGTCAAATAATCGTTCTATGGTTTGTGGTGCTCTGAGAGAAGTCTTTACGGTAATATTCACTGTTTTTGTCATATTCTTAGCAGTTTTCCATCCTGGGAAAAGAAAGTGGGAAGAATGGGTGCGTTAGCTAATATAAAAAAGGTGGTGTCGCCAAATTAATATTTCGCTAATCCCAAGAACACTTATACCTTAACTTACGAAAATGTTAAAGTTCATTTTTTCCTCTTTTTCGTCAGTAATGCACGCCTTACGGTGCAAATGAGGTATTTTAATTTAGGTAATGGACGCACGAGAAGCTTTCCCCTCCAAATGTAGGCCCATCGACGTTGTCAAATGTGAAGGAAGAAAATCTCCCATTACCCCCCTCCCCCAACCTCACCCTCTATCTCACAAGCCCTACATGAAGACGAGAGTAAATTGTCCACAATCTTTCGTTTTATTTCAGGGGTCCTTACGCAAGACAGTGAAGCCAGCGGATTGATATGTTGTGTACTTGGGGCATCGGACCTCTAATTTCTCCAAATACGATTTTGCTAAAACAAAAAACTTGTTTTGTTATTCAGATTTAAGTTCATTGACCACATCACTTACACTTTCGTTTGGCTGTAGCGCCTTGTTACGACCACACTAGCGCGTATATGAATTTCTTCGAATTCTTTTGTGAAGACTGCTTGAAAATTAATGAAAAATAACTGGAGCACTACCCTAGAAAGGGTTACGCTAACTACTTCTATTCGGCTAATCGACGTACTGTTTATTTCCAGAAATAAAGCAAGAAAATTCCCTTCTACTGATCATTTTCTTTCTATTCCTTAATACCTACTGATGTTACGCTCAGTAAATTCAAAGCTTGTAAAAGGCCTCACAATATTAGCACTGAGCTTTTAATCGGTCGTGATCGTGTTGTCTCTTTTTATTGCGGACATGTTGTACTGATTAACACTGAAGGATCACTACCAAGAATGACAATGTCGTTCGGACCAGTCACATCTAAGAACATGCCCCAATACGGAAAATGAATACTACTTATTCCTTTTTCATTTCATTATCGAAGTAACTTTATTTTTTGTTTCTCTCTTTTATAACTGTCGATTTCGAAGCGGCGAGACTCCATCTTCAGGGACGAGAATGTGGGAATCTAAGTACAGTTCGGCCTCGAGTACATCTCCAGAACGGCACATGACAAAACGGCTCATACATCCATTAACATCCAACAAAACACAGCTCACAAACCCATTAAAATACTTGTGAAGGGAATAATTATTTATTTACAGTGCTTTACGGTCTTCATATCTATGCATCCATGCCTCCCAGCATGATTTTTTAAATGTAAGCGTCATTCAAAAAGAATCGAGCGGAAGTCTGCAAAAGAAAAGGGATCCAAAACTAGCCGCTGGAGAGAGATGGGCTCACACACACCTGGAACAGAGCGAGAAACGTGCACGACTCGATGGTCTACTGCTCTCAGTCGTGCCGGAAAAAGAAATGGCGGCTTCAAAAGAAGAGCAGAGAAATGTCGTGCTTTTCCTGACGGTGGAAGGAGCGCGGGGAATGGAAATTCATTGAACATGGCGCAAGTGTACGGAGAGCACTGCATTTCCGTTGCAATTGCGACGCTCAACCCCATCTCTCGCGCAACGGCTACCACCGCAGCTTGACGGTCTTTATTGGTGACACTTACCTGCTGGACAATAGTGTCTGTTACTGGGGCATTCCAGACCGTGCGTAATAGGCCAGCGACGTCCGTTCCTTCCTTGAATCGCTTGTGCCACGCCTTGATCCTCTTGCAGTGGTCCTCGTGTACTTGTGCCACTCTTGAATAATTTCCATTCACTGCCCTCCTTCCTGTACGTACGTTGTTCTGTTTTCAGCCTGAAGGAGTGCAATGGACGGTCGACGGGCGCTCCGTCTATCGTGGCGTGGCTATGCGCCTCTGTCCCTCATCGCTCATATAGGGACTACGCCAACTTCCGTAAGCAACAGCATTACGACCGCTTGAGTTGTTTTCATTCTACAAATTCTGGCTAGTGTTTGAGTGCATGAGGTTCCTGCATAAGTTCGTAGCGGTTTTGTTTGCCATGTTGGTGTTCCAGTTGCTATAGATAATTTATGGAGCGCCATTTTTCGTTTGCAGTTCACTGTTGCCATCAGAGTTTAGATAAAGTCGTTTTGCCATTTGGACATAGTGAGAGGAGCTGCGGACGCTACACAATGGAGTGCCAAGACTAGAAACCGCTACATTTCCGACATGTTCTTCTGTCTGAGTTAAGTAGAGGAATGACACCAGCGTAGGCAGCCAGAAACATTTTCGCAACGTGTGAGGATAATGCCACTAGGACAGAGCATGGCAAGAGGATGATGGTTCTCTCGTTTTAATAGAATCATTCTGACATTAGTCACTCTCCACGTTCAGGAAGACCTTCGTGGATTGATAAAGATCGTTTAAACGCATTGACCCACATTGATTCACGTCACTGTACTGGAGAAATGGCAACTGAACATTAGGCTAAAAAATTGGGTGTGTATGTAGCGTATGCTGTAAGTCATGTGTGCGTATCTGCTTGCTCGTCATTAACTACCTTGTGTACAAGAACGACCATTCCTATCCTGTATCGTTAATGGTGATGAGAAATGGTCTCTTTACGCAAACATAATGAAAAGAAAGGAATTGTTGAGCCCAAACAAAGCACCAACTTCCCAGACAAAGAACGGCACGTATTCGGTGGAACAGCGACGGTGTGGTGTACTACGAAGTGATTCCCGTAGATGTAACCACCAATGCTGACATTTATTGGCAAGAACTGAGACGTAATCCAAGAACGATGATCTGGAAGACTGCGTGAAGCTATGCTACTTCACGAAAAAGCCCACCTTAATTCTGCCAGACTGACAAAAATCAGTTTACAGGAGCTAGGTTGGGAAGTCATTCCGCACTCACCTTATTGACCTGATGTTGCTCCCTCGATTTCCAGTTTTTCCGCTCTCTATCGCAAAACGTTGAAGGAACTTTCTTTCCGAATGAAAATATACTCCGAACATAACTCGACGAGTTCTTCGCGTCAAAGCCACGTAATTTCTATACTTGTGGAATATAAACGTTATCCCAGCGTTGGCAGACTTGTAAATAGTAAAGAAGAATTTTTTTATGACTAAAATCTCTTTCAAGTGCATCTGCTGTGTTTAACAACACAAGGTTGGCGCCGGTGGCGACACCTGCAAAGAACTAACATGAGGAAAGTTTCCAACCTATTTCTCATGCACAAACAGCAGTTGACCGGCGTAGCCTGGTGAAACGTTGTGGTGATGCCTCGTGTAAGGAGGAGAAATGCGTATCATCACGTTTCCGACTTTGATAAAGGTCGGATTGTAGCATATCGCGATTGCGGTTTATCGTATCGCGACATTGCTGCTTGCGCTGGTCCAGATCCAATGACTGTTAGCAGAATATGGAATAGGTGGGTTCAGGAGGGTAATACGGAACGCCGTGCTGGATCCAAACGGCCTCGTATCACTAGCAGTCGAGGTGACAGGCATCTTATCTGCATGGCTGTAACGGATCGTGCAGCCACGACTCGATCCCTGAGTCAACAGATGGGGACGTTGGCAAGACAACCAGCATCTGCACGAACAGTTGGACGACGTTTGCAGCAGCATGGACTATCAGCTCGGAGACCAAGGCTGCGGTTAACCTCACAGACAGGAGCGCCTGCGATGGTTTACTCAACGACGAACCTGGGTGCACGAATGGCGAAACGTCATTTTTTCGGATGAATCCAGGTTCTGTTTACAGCATCATGATGGTCGCATCCGTGTTTGGCGACATCGCGGTGGACGCACATTGGAAGCATGTATTCGTCATCGCCATGTTGGTGTAACATCCGGCGTGATGGTATGGGGTGCCATTGGTTACACGTCTTTGTCACCTCTTGTTCGCATTGACGGCACATTGAACAGTTGACGTTACATTTCAGATGTGTTACGACCCGTGGCTCTACCCTTCCTTCGATCCTTGCGAATCCCTACATTTCAGCAGGATAATGCACGACCGCATGGTGCTGTACGTGCCTTTCTGGATGTAGAATATGTTCGACTGCTGCCCTGGTCAGCACAATCTCCAGATCTCTCACTAATTAAAACGTCTGATCAATGGTGACTGAGCAACAATACGCCAGTCACTACTCTTTATGAACTGTGGCATCGTGTTGAAGCTGCATGAGCAGCTTTACCTGTACACGCCATCCAAGCTCTGTTTGACTCAATGCCCAGGCGTATCAAGGCCTTTATTACGGCCAGAGGTGGTTGTTCTGGGTACCGATTTCTCAGGACCTATGCACCCAATTTGCGTGAAAATGTAATCACATGTCAGTTCTAATATAATATATTTGTCCAATGGATACCCGTTTATCATCTGCATATCTTCTTGGCGTAGCAATTTTAATGGCCAGTAGTATATATTTAATCGAAGCACGGATAACAATTCAAGTGCAAAATGTGAACCGTAAGCGGACCTAAGGATGCAGCAGAGCAGTGATAGTAGCCCAGCGAAGAGGAAGTCGAGAGAGTTGAGGGTGAACTGCACTGCCGGACACAACTCTCATGATAGCGCCGCGAAATGTGGCAGGTCCATGGGAAAGTCTCGGTCCTGTGCTTCCGGCTGGAGGATGAGCCCCGACGGCTGCATTTCGTGTAGCGGGCAGAGGGAAACCGGGACATCGGGCACTGGATGTCGCAGCGTCGCGCATAGCGGCAGCGCGCGGAACCGGTCGGTGCTCGAAGAGTGCCGCAGCGCAGCCAACAAAACGAGCGCGCCGCGGAAACAGCGGGGCAGATAAGGCAGGGGCAGCGCGCCCGGTGGCACCAACTGCCTCCGGCGGGGCGACGGCGGTCGGCCGCGCGTCCCAGGGGGGCCGGCCGATAGCCGCGGGCGCTGCGCAAACCGCTGCCCTCGCCAGGCACACAGTGGTCGCGCACAGTGGCTATCTAAACTGCTCATACCCCGTCTAAAATGGAAGAGCTCGGGAATAATTTTGAATCAGACATACAGCACTGTCGTTTGTGGCAGTGTTTCTCTGTTTTTTTATTTGTTCCACAAGCATCACGAGAAGAACAAATTACTAATCTTAAACACAGTGTAAAAAAAATACTGCATAGAAATTAATTTTTGTCTATGACCACAAACTTTTAACGTCCTCAGACTATCGGTTTCGACCAGCAATGACCGTCTACTTCTACATGATCACTCTCCAATTCACATTTAAGTGCTTGGCAGAGGGTTCATCGAACCACAATCATACTATCTCTATACCATTCCACTCCCGGACAGCGTTCGGGAAAAACCTTTCTGTTCGAGCTCTGATTTCTCTTATTTTATTTTGATGATCATTCCTACCTATGTAGGTTGGGCTCAACAAAATATTTTCGCATTCGGAAGAGAAAGTTGGTGACTGCAATTTCGTAAATAGATCTCGCCGCGACGATAAAAGTCTTTGCTTTAATGACTTCCATCCCAACTCGCGTATCATATCTGCCACACTCTCCCCCCTATTACGTGATAATACAAAACGAGCTGCCCTTTTTCTTGCACCCTTTCGATATCCTCCGTCAATCCCACCTGGCAAGGATCCCACACCGCGCAGCAATATTCCAACAGAGGACGAACGAGTGTAGTGTAATCTGTATCTTTAGTGGACTTGTTGCATCTTCTAAGTGTCCTGCCAATGAGACGCAACCCTTGGTTCGCCCTCCCCACAATATTATCTATGTGGTCTTTCCAACTGAAGTTGTACGTAATTTTAACAACCAGGTACTTAGTTGATTTGACAGCCTTGAGAATTTTACTTTTATCGAGTAATCGAATTCCAACGGATTTCTTTTGGAAATCGCGTGGATCACCTCACACTTTTCGTTATTTAGCGTCAACTGCCACCTGCCACACCACACAGCAATCTCTTCTAAATCGCTTTGCAACTGATACTGGTCTTCGTATGAACTTACTACACGGTAAATTACAGCATCATCTGCGAAGAACCTAAGAAAACTGCTCACATTGTCACCCAGGTCATTTATGTAGATCAGATCTATATCTGCAACAAAACATTGGAAAAATATAGATACGACTAGAGGACTGTCTACAGCTTAAAACATAAAACAGCCCATAATGAGAAGTATTACTGAGATGCCTGTGAAAATTATGGGTTTTTAGTACGACGAGGCTTTTGTTTTGAAACGTGTCCTAATATAGCGGAGCCATAGTGGCGTCGTCGAAAGATAAACAATTTTCTTAGCGTCGTCGCACGTATATAAAATATGGTACACAATAGAGTCATGCTGTTAAAAGCGCTGCTCATAACAAACTGCTGTACAGAAGCCACAAAATGTGTGTGTCTTGAGCTTGTTAGATGTCGCTCCTACGGGCGTACACTACTTCTCCAAGAAATTTTACGCTATGGAATAAAAAGAAGAATACAATAGGTAAAGCCAGCTGCTGTAGCCGCTGCCTCGGACGAGGATGTGTGTGATGTCTTTACGTTAGTTAGACTTAAGTAGTTCTAAGTGTAGGGGACTGATGACCTCAGATGTAAAGTCCCATAGTGCTTAGAGCCATTTGAACAATAGGCGAAGTCTGTAGTATTTACTCGAATCTAAGCCGCACTCGAATCTAAGCCGCACCTGAAAAATGAGACTCAAAATCAAGGAAAAAAAATTTCTCGAAACTAAGCCTAACCTGAAATTTGAGACTCGAAATTCTAGGGGAGAGAAAAGTTTTAGGCCCCACCCAAATCGAAACAAAGTTGGTCCATGAGACACAACTTAGGTCGAATGAATGACGATACAGCTATAGGAGTATGGTTCGAGTCGTAAGTTTAGCAGTTAAGCTTTACCAGGTAGCCATTGCTATGCGACAGGCGCTCCATCCGTATTTATACGGATACCCTTCCTTTTTCGCGTGCTTCGTCTGGTTTGAATTGATTGCTTATTTTTCTTTGATCTGATAAGTGCCGTTCTCTTTTTTATACATGGAAATGCATTACTGTACTGTGTCATGCATTGGCTGTCACATTCTGATAATGAGTGTTTACGGCCTGTCGCCGCTCGCGGCATCGCTTGCTTCTGTGCATGCTACCGCCACTTACGATAAAAAAAAAAAAAAAAAAAAAAAAAAAAAAAAGGAATCGCCTCATTAGCGAAACAATGGCAAGAGACTGCTATTTGTTGTTACTTACACTGCTGCTTTTTTTGATAATGATCAGCAAGAACCAAATAAGAGACTGCGTATGATAGAAGATGTTCTGAACGAGAGTTTAGCGAAAATTTTTGTCCGTCTGAAAATCTTTGCAGACGCCTCTTTAGTACATTACATTCTGCACAGAAATTAGAGTCATCTTAGCTTTAAAATCTACTCAATTGCCGTGCTTCATTTCTGACTGTATCACTATTAGGCATAAGAATAATACGAATATAAACATTACATGGTATGTATATTCTTCCGCGTTTGCTGTTGTGTCATTCTAGTTTCGTAGTTTATTAGGCAGACACGATTTAAACGAGATAGCAGCAAACACGAAAGAATACACGGCAAAATGTTTATATTCGTATTATTCTTATGGTGAAGAGAATACGGCATGTGATTCACAATTCATAGAAGCTCCTATTAGCAACCATCTCTTCTCACAGGTAGGAAAAAATTCAGAATGCAGAGTTGGCCATATTGACAAACATCACAGTCTTTCGTAGTACATTGAAATGCTGCTACATTCGAAGATGAACAATACGGAATTTGTATTTACTTCGTTGGATATAGTATGAAAATGCAGTGGTCGAAACTCGAGGCGTAGAAAAAAACCTCGTCTTCCACCTTTTTTTAAATTTTGGCGCCAGTATTTATCTTTGTGCCTACAAAGCATGCCTGTGTAACGCTACATGTATACCACGGCAGAAGTTAGTTGTGGCGGCACCCACCAACATTTTTTCAGTACTTTGCACTCGATTCTAAGCCGCATTCGATTTTTTGGATTACAAAAACCGGAAAGAAAGTGCGGCTTAGATTCGAGTAAATACGGTAACCGAGTCGTAAGTTATTACAGTATTAAAATGAAATTGAAACACAACCGAATATTGTTAAAAAGAAAATAGATAAGTGACAGTAATAATTACGATATGCTCTTGTGGTGAATTTTTGATAGAAATATAATGAGCTACTTTAGAACCAGCTTACCGAGTTAACGTAAAAATGATTAAATAAATAGGATAAGATGCGAAATGAACAACAGACTGTAGTAACAATCAGTGCCCCTGTTGGCGTTGCCGCCAGACTGCCGCTTAGGCGAGAAGTGTTCAGAACAACTTAAAACACCAGAGGGCTCCTTGTACCCTACGATACGCCGAGCCAAGAAAAGACTGATAAAACACCGTCCAGTCAATTTCCAAGATTTTATGGTTAATGGTATAAGTTATATAAACAGAAGGGAAACGGAAACACAGGAGGAAGACGGCCAACGTAAGAAAACGAAGTAAATATGTGAAGCACTCTATACAAAGTAAAGACAAAGGCAAGATGAAGAGAGACGTTCAGTGGTTACAGCAGAAGTTGGTCAAACAAGAAAAAGTTGCCCATTGAGCAACGTTGCATATTGCTGGAACTTTAATAATAAACGCCGTGATCCTTGACTACGTTACGACATCAATATATATATTTTTTTTTTGTAGTGTAATTCTAGCGACACCAGTCCATGTTCCCACCGTGAGTGGGGGGGGGAAGCTTGTGCTGTGCATGGCAACCGTGCCACGTGTAAACATTGCAGTACTTGCGCTGTGTCATTACAGGAGTTGTCAGTTCAGGATGATTCCGACAATAATAGCGTACGAGAGTCTAATGGAGTAGGGAATGATGCAGGTGGACATAGAAGCGAATTTCGTTGGGAGTCAAAGTGATGTCCCTAGACTATAGAACGAGTATCTCTTCACAAGAACAGTTAAGAATAGTCACAGAAGAGGCCGTAGAAGGAAGATAACGGATGCGTAGGACCGAAATCTGCGTTGAACAGCTAGTATAGACCTTCAACACATGGCTTCAGGTCTATAGCGGCTGTTCCAGCTACAGATATCAATACAAGCGACACGAAATAGTTTCTTTGTACAGGGTGTACGTGCCAAAAGACATCTGAAGACGGCTTCTGTAAATCGGGTTCGGAGGGCGGCTGGTGTTGCATGGGCACGAAATCACGTGGGCTAGTGGCATCTGTTCTGATCAGACCAGTATCAGTCTCCAGCCTGACAATACTGATACTCGTGTGTGGAGGCTAGTAGGACTTCATTCACGTCATGGACAGCCATCCTTGCGAAGGGGATGGAGTCTTTTTTGAGGCAGAAACATGTAAGGCTGCAAGCACCTCTTGTGTCAGTACACGGGATGACGACGGGAGTGAACTTTCGGAATGAGATCCTTTCAACGTTGCGGCTCCGTTTGGTGAACGTATTGGAATGGAAATCACGCTGATGGACGACAATATACGTCCCCACAGTCATAATCTTATTAACACCTTCCTAACGGAGCGCGTAACAGGTCGGATGGAACGCCTTCCATATTCTCCAGATTTCAGATGCATTGACAATGCATGAGCCACGTTACGAGTGGCAGTAGTCCTGTCCTACCAGAGACCTTAGGGCCTCAAAGGCTGCTGTCGAGTAATGTGACAATATCTAAAAGGTCTTTCTGGACAATTTGATAAGAAGTATTCTTAGCCGCTTTAAAAAGTGTCTCCAATTACGAGTAGGGCGAATTGGTTCGTAATATGCAAGATGATAGTGAGGGGAGACTGCAGTGTTTGCACTGCAATCTTTTGTAATTTATTGTTTTTGTTTATCAAGTGGAACGAATGTATGTTTCCTATTTTTGTTGTTTTCTGTGACTGCACCTGACTGAACAAAACCAGATTTGGTTCCTCTAATTTTCAGCACAATAAAGCAATATGAAACCTGTTTTGGATCACAGTATTATCGAAAACTTAGAAGCTACGCTAGTTTAAAACCAAACGCAGCTGACGTGAAATGCGTTATGATATAGTTCTCCAAGCTGCAATGCGTGGGGCAATCAGGACAGGAATATGCACTAAAGAACGGTAGCATAATGTCCACCGCCCACCAAAAGATCGAATGCCGTCCGATGGTTTTACAGGCATGCGAGTGGTGAAGTAAGATACAAGGGGTTCGGGCTAGGGACAGATAATTTTTTTTTTTAGATTTCAGTACTTATTGAGCATCGTAAGCAGATTTTTCTAAAATTGTAAAGTTGAGTTAAGATATTTTTATGCATGTTGGTAGAGTTCAATGTGGATACCGTTCGTAGCTCGACAGATGTCGTAACGATATTACACTTTTCGCCGTATATTCGTAAGACTGACAGGTATCATGGCCTCTACTGCGGCCTAGATCAGTTGTCTGAAACCTGCCACATCTCGAACCATTGTTCTGTAAACAATGTCCTTGATAAATCGCCATGCATCGAAAACCAGCGGAATCAACAGGAGACCCAGGAGGCTAGCGAACATGATCTCCCCCCCCCCCCCCCTCCTCCTTCCGACCCAACGCCCAGGAAACGTGTCATGGAGAAATGTGGTATCATCGCTAAAATAGTGGAGGGTGGGGGGGGGGGGGCACCATTCTGCTGGAAAATGACGTCGGGAGACATTAATGGAACTGCATAGTCCGGCAACATGTCGAGACAAATTTAACTCAGGGCTGTTCATTAAATGATGAACACATCTTGGAGAGTATGTCATATAAACGTAGACTTCCGCAGCCATTGGTACAGTCAATAAAATTTTTCCGCGTCCGTGACCGCATTGTCAATATGTAAAACTACCAACATTTCGGTCACTGTTGCAAGTGGCCTTGTTCAGGGTCGCTGAAGTAGGTCACTTGCAACACTGACCGAAACGTCGGTAGTTTTACATATTGACTATGCGATCACAAATCTGGAAAAAATTTATTGACCAAGTATGCCTGTCGATTGCGTATATATCCAACAACATAAAATGTCGATGGGGTTCTTTCTTCATATGGACTTATTTGTGCATACCTCTGGCCTTGACATCCTGTATACAGAGTTGTCACACCTATTCTGAAAACTTTCTAAGGACTTTGCAGGTTAGGTTGCGCTGAAGAATGATTGTAATAAAATTCAATACGTTATGCCGTTTTCGAATTAATTACCATTGAAGTTAGCCAACTGGGTCATCGCACACGCTGATTCAAGCGGCCCGACAGACGCAATTAGTTTCATTTGGTCTCAGAAGGTAGACTACTAAGCCTTTGGGTCGGGTCCGATCCTTACTACCACTTCATGTCCAATTTTTATATCGCTCTTGCTCCTTTTTAGGAAAGGGAAAAAAAACATCTGGCGTCACCGTCTCAGGCAGGCCGCTTTAATTTGCGCCTCACAGCCTGATAAGCTAACTTGAATGGTAATTAACTCAAAAACGCGCAACTTATCTATTTTTTTCCTGAACAAGTATTTCGCAGCACAGCCTACCCTGCAAACACCCTTGCAAGCTTTTCAGACTGTTTCTGACCACCCTGTAAAAGTGGCGCAGAGAGGAACGGAGAGTCAGTCTATCGACGATACGTGTCGCGGAGAGACTGGCCTAGGTGACGTTGACAAACGGCAGAGTTGTGGCTCTGCTGTTCGCATTATTCTCGCATGAGCATTTACTGAAAGTGGCGACGAGTGCGCACTAAACTTTCAAGCGTCCACGTCTATCACGGAACATCGAGGTCTTAATCTTGTCGGCTTTGTAAAGCAGGATGGACGGCCATCTGTGGCGGATCTGACGACAGACTAAAATGCTGGTGTTCCGCAGCATGCAGTGTAACTTGTAACGAATGTGCGTTATATAGTTTCAGGATAGGTAACCCTGGTTATCCTCATTTAAGTATTGTGCTTTCGACCGAGCCTTTCCTGTCAACATATTCTGCAAAGGATTTCCATATTTTCCAGTTCTAGCTACAGTAGGTCCGCAAATGGTTTTGCTCGAGCCTCCCTAGAACTTTACTTTTGAACGTTGCACAACGCCTCTTGGCGATTCACACATCTTTAGGTGCACGTTATCTGTACAACGACAGCGTTATTTTGTAATGATTTGTAATAAATTTTTCAGTGTATGTTACGCGACCAACTAAAATTTTTATGGTGTATCATTGCCTTGCTCAAAATATGGTTCTTTTCATACAAACATATTTTTATAGTGCTTTGGCATCGTCAGCATCTACGTTGTTATTCAGAAATTAATATTAGCTAGGGCCATTGTTACACATTTCATTCCTAAATTATCAATTACCTATTGCATTGTTGTGTGTATCGTTACAACAAACGATCTGCACCGCAAGTGTGCGTTTTATTAGAAATGCTAATAAATTACCTTTATTTTTATCACGCAATACGAGTAAAATCTTAGTATTACTAATTTACTTCCTGGATAGCCCAGATAAAATTTTATTATTTCGCCAAGAGAAACATAATGGGTAATCAAATACAACCATTTGTGGTAGACAATATTGTTCAGATGCTTTAAAGGTACAGACGTGTGACGCGGAAACAGGGTAATAAACAGCTAAGCAATTAATACTAAAATGAATGTAATACGAACCGTGGAAACTACTGGGGATGCCGTGGAATTGGCTACATATTTTATGGTAAAAATATTAACGATTATAAATCGAGAAAGTGCGGTATATACTGGGGAAAGAGTGTTGTAATACACTTATTGGCAGCAACAAAGTAGACTACTGAATTTGAGAGGGGAAAATTCCACGGTGCCTCAGTGAGATAGTGGTTTAACTTGTAATAACACAACTCAACCGATGGCTAAATATTTTGCCACACTCATTCTGCACTGAACTGGAGTAAGTATTGCAATAGCTTCGTTCTGGCGCGGCCTTAGCTTACGAAATTAGATGAACCTCGTTTTCTGCTGATAGTTTCGAGAACGGATTCAACAGCCCGAAAAGTATGCCCGAGTGTCTGAATAGACCGTTGCCACAGAGCCTGGAAAACCTCGGTGGTGGAAGCTCAATGACGGCACCCTGCGCGGCTTGCTTAATTAAACGCCCGCTATTTCGTAAATTTCCTTTCACGGCGCCTTCTTCGAGGCATGTGGAGAGACTCTAGCACTCTGGTTCATCGCCAGACAGCGGTAAGATTTAATTTCGGAGCTGCTCGAAATTAAACCGAGCCGGTATGAATCGCGATCGGGTGGCAGCGGAGGAGCCGCGGAATGTTTAATAAACGGAGAGAGACGTAATTAACGGGGCAAAAGTCAGGGCACCGCTGCCGCTAATTACTGGTCGAGTGGTGCGTAACAACAGCCTCGCGCCACGAGCGACGGTTACAACCACCGCAGCACGCCCGAGCGTGGCCGCCACTCAAAAGGAGCGCGTCGCCACGCACCCACACCGCTGCTTACCATCGCTGGACGCAACTGAGTGCTAATTCTACCTCTACACACGTACTCCGCGAAAATATTTTCTTTGACGCCGATCTACATAGGGAGAAACGATAATAATAATAATAATAATAATAATAATAATAATAATAACGGAAGTCAGAGCTCGCACGGAAAGACATACCAGGTGCACCGGTAAGAAATGAACGTTAAGATACAAATGTGTCGATAGGGAACATTTGTTGTGAACGAGCCTCAATTTTTTTTTTGTTTGGTTGGTATGACATCAAGTCATGGAACACGCAACATCATGTGTTTTCATCGTGTTAACAATGTCGAATTTTGTGTCAGAAAGTGATGATTTACGGAAAGCATTAATTTTTTTGTTTTATTTGAAAAAAAAGTGCTGCAGAGTAGCATCGAATGCTTGTCGAGGCATATGGTGATCATGCTTTATCAGAAGCAACATACAAAAGACCGTTACAACGGTTCAGAAATAATGATTTTGATGTACGAAATGAAGAACGTGGAAGACCACCAAAAACGTTCAAAGACGCCGAATTGCAAGCAATATTGGATGAAGATGATACTTTGAGTCAGAAGCAAGTGGCAGCAATGCTAAATGTTGCACAACAAAAACTTTGACCGTTTGAAAGCTATGGGCAAGATCGAAAAGTGTGGAAAATGGGTGCCACATAAATTGAATGAAAGACAGATGGAAATCCCAAACACCATTTGTCAAATTTTGCTTCGAAGACATGAAAAATCAATTTTGCATCGAATTGTTACTGGCGATGAAAAATGGATTTATTTTAAGAATCCTAAACGGGGAGAATCATGGGTTAATCCGAGACAACCATTAACATCGACTGCAAAACCAGATCGATTCGGCAAGAAGATAATGAGCTTCTAAAACCCGATGAAACTTAATTCTAATGGCTCCAGTCAACAAATGATCAATTTCAACTATGTATTGATCGAAAAAAGACCAGAATGGGCCAGAAGACATGGCAACGTAATTTTTTTTACACGACAGTGCACCTGCACACAAAGCAAAACTGGTTCAGGATAGAATCAAAACACTTGGTTGGAAGCTGCTACCCCACCCGCCGTATTCACCAGACTTGGCCCCTTCCGACTACCATTGGTTTTCATCAATGGGACACGCATTGGCTGAGGAACACTTCGATTTCTACGAAGAAGTCGAAAATTGGGTGTCTGATTGCTTCAAAAGATGACCATTGCCAGAAAGGTGGTCAAAATGTATAGAAAGCAATGGTCAGTACTTTGAATAAATTATTTTTACTTTTAAATTCAAAATTAGTGTTTCATTTTCACACAAAAACGTTCATTTCATACCGGTGCACCTGGTAAGTGTTCGTTTTCTCTCCGCGCTGTTCCAGATTATAATAATTGAGAATTATTGTAAAGGTGGTTCAATAAACTCTGTGCCAGGCACTTATGGACAGTTGCGGAACATCCGTGCAGATGTAGATGAACACCATACGGTACACTGCTGAGGGAATTTTGTATTACTGCTGGTAATTCTCGTTACTGTTCCATTCGCAACTGGTGCTAGGGAAAAATGCCTGTATGCTTGCGTGAGAGCCATATTTTACCTCGTCTTTGCGGTCCTTAAGCGAGATTTTTGTTGGCGGTAATACGATTGCCTTGCAGTCTGTCGCCTTCTCTAAACTTTTTCATTAGTGTTTACACGAAAGACGCCTCTAGGAATTCCCAGTCGAGTTCGTGGACCATGATGTATTATATCGTATCAAACTACATCCGACAGTGTAGCTATGCAAGTCGGTAGGAAACAGATTACAACACTTTACTCATACTGGTGTCTATTCACCACGATTCAGCTGCCCCTACCGGCGGATTTTATGCAACCCTCAACACCTTCAAAAACCACACATGAAATTTTCATATTTCTCGCTTGCTACCTGAAAACTGAGGCATACAGAAAAAATGAAAGGTACCTTTTTGTAGAAAATTTAACGCAGATGTTACTAAACAAAACACCAAATTTTAAAAATTCAAAATAATATAAGAAATATAGGATTTTATTTTAGAATTTTTCACGCGTGAGCAAGGACTCATTTTTGGGTGAGCTAGCAACTTAAGTTTCCCCTTCAGATTTGGCCTCTCGTTGGACGCCTCTATTTTTCTGATCCATCTCTTCTTGCACTTCACCCTTTTCGTGCCCTCTCTATGTCATCGAAGAGAAAGAAGAAACTGTGCGGTAGGGCGCCGCAGCCCTGCGAAAACTGGTTTCACCGGAATGAAATTTCAGCTACGTGCGGCGGGCTGGGCCAGCCGAGGCGACGTCTTATTTGAGGCGAGGCGGCGCGGCGGTCCGGCGACCCGGAAGAGATGGCAGCGCTGTGCCGCCCCCATCCCCCGCCATCCGCCCCCGATGCCTCACCTCGTCCGGCGGTCCCAGTAGCTGCAGAAGCTCTCTACCGCAACCTCTCCTGAACCCAAGGTTCTGTGCTTCTCTGCCCGCCATCTCCATCTACGGAGGCTATTGTTTTTGTTCTAGCTCCGATGGGTCGCGAAATTAAAACGGTGAAAATCCGACTAGGCTTTGCGCAGATGTGTTGCGCTATGTCTTATTATGCTCTTCCATCACGCCACGTCGCTGTTCACAGTTCTGATAGCACAGTGAGCACGTAAAGATGCGTAGAACACTAGAGTATTCCGCCAAGTTCAGTGCGTGCTGTTATTCGACTTCTTCATGCTGAATGATTTCGTTTGATTTCGTGCAGCCCACATAATGTGACTGTCACGCATGACAAAGTGCGTCAGTGATGTTGGCACTCAAGCAGGACGTACAGATGTTCAACATGCAGGCGGTCAGGCGAGTAAGCGGGTGTCAACCGAGTTCAGCGAGTGGATGTATCGATTCAGAAAAATCGTCTACGAAGGGCATTTCAGAACAAGCGAAAAGGAATGTTGTCGTCTGGCATTGACTTCCTCGATGACGGTTCTCGGATGCTTCAACAGACGCTCCTGCAGCGTCTTCGATGGTATTTGATCACCCACCATACAAGCCGGAGTTGGTTTCCTCTGATTTTCGACACTCTGCTAACATGAACCGCTGAATAAGAGGACAGCATTTTGACACAGACAACGAGCTGCAGACCAGCGCAGAGGGAGCGAAAAGCACGGGCGGCTGCCTTCTATGACGAGAGTACGACAGAAGACTTAACTCTGAGCAGCGATAACGTGAAGAAGTAGCTGGAAGATGTAGATAAATGTTGTAAAAATAACATTTATTTTCGCTGTGGTTTCCATTTCGCGACCGATTGACTTTGGGGAAAAAAGAAGCGTATACATTCTGCATCTGCACCTGATTGTGTTTGGCGGGGGGGGCACTTTCCCTACCATTGTCACTACCGCCCCTCCCTACGCCCAATCTTATTTATGTTCTAACCGCAAATTGCCCGCACTTTAATTTTTCCAAAAATCCTATATTTTGCCGTATCGTTCCACAAACTCGAAGCTTATTTTCAAGTAACTTCTCTGCAAGGTCTACACTGTTATAGTAATCATCCATGTGGAGGTGATGCCACTTTCCATAAGAAGGTGTCAGTAGTTCCATTATTGTGTTTGCTAAAGGCTGTCCGGCGCTGGAATATAGCTTGAATGAGGAAATGTATCCCGAACTCGAATCACAGAGAATCCGAATGGGTATGGCATATTTCGTAATTTTCGACGGATGGTAAACTTCGAAATTTAACTGTCCACGCCACGGTATCATTCCTTCACCAATTGAGATGTTTTAACTTAGATTAAAAGTCTCTTTAATTTTTTGGAAAAATAATCACTTGCGAACTGCACTTTGAAAAGCCAGTCGGCATTATCCGGTTTATTATTGTTGTCGGAAAAATGTAAAAGTGATAATATTTGTCTGAATCGAATGCCAGACATCGTTTTGCGAAATATCGGTGTGTCTATCAATGGATTTGTTTTTAAGTTCGGGTCCCGGAACATCGACAAATTTGGCATTTTTTAAATCCAGTTTCTTTCTATTGCAGTTTTGACAGTAATACTTGCTGGTTTCATTGCTAATACATTCAACTACATTGTTCCCAATATATAATTCTACAATATCCACGACGTTCAGTGTATCTTTGTGAAGTATTTGTGGACCCGGAGAGCCTTCAAATGTATTATTGATCTTCAGTAAATCATAGTCTTCTCTTCGTCTGATTCATCCGAATCAGTTGGCAACCGTAGCGTTCACCGAATTATTCATGGACGTATTTCACTATCTTCCGACGATTCTGCTTCACTTTCATATTTTTGATATCCAATGACTTCTTCCCTATCGGCCAAGTCGTCCGGAACATCAGACAAGACGTCCGCGCATTTATCGTAAATAGTCGCATCGTCTCTTTCGTTTGTCATGATGAAAGTTCACAAGTACTTATAAAAACAAGAAAGTGTGTAACTTATTGTTACCTAAACAAAACACCAACAGAATGAAAAAGATACTAAAGTGCTGTCACCGGCCACTGAGCGATACTATGCCCACGACACCACTGTGGTGCCGCCGGTCTGCAAAGTGTTAATACATTTTATAGCAGTGTGCGCTGCATACAGCAGAGCAACAGTTCGGAGAAGGTGACTGAATGTACCAGCATTACAATGCACCCTTTGAAAGCATCTGTGAGGCAGTGGTTTCTGGACAGTAACATTCCTGCAAGTGTCTAGCCTGCTCCGAGTCCTGCGCTTAACACCACCTTTGGGGTGAGTTAGAACGTAAACTTTGCTACAAACCCCAGCGTCCGACATCAGCAAGTGTCCCGAGCAGAGTTGAAGCCGTCATAAAGACATATTAATGTTCACTAACAGGTACTCTTGAGGAGATAGAAGCTCACACGAGTTTTGTGGAGGAACTATTCATTAGTTAAGAGCGCAGTAATGCCCTATTTTTGTACAGAGCGCTTTTAGTCCGAGTATCAAAACTGATACACCGTGGCGCTACTTTGAGGCACTTACAACCAGTTGCAGTGAGTTGACAGCCAGGACTCGTAAACGCTGTGACGCCTGGGTAATGAGAGTCAACACGCGAGCGCAACCGCCGTGGCACGCGACAGAGCCACGGCGGCCTGCGGCCGAGAGCTGGCGAAACAGCAAAGCAGCCGCGGGGGTGGCGTGAGCTGCCTGTCTGCTGGGTCGCTTTTTGCGGCAACCGCCTGCGTGATTCGTGGGGCCGGGTAGCGCCGCCGCTAATGACAGCCTTGTCATGCAAATGCTTGCTCGCGCAGCGGGACACCGCCACCACTACCGACGTGTATCTAGGAGACACGCCATGCGTACACTGAAAATACCCATGTTAAATGGCCTTGACAAAAATGTCTCTTAACGCCTGGCGACCCTGCCCATGAGACGTCGGCGCGGTAGTCGGTAATTTCAGAAATCGCAGGTACAAATGAGTAATACATACATCCAACAATTTCATTCTCTCTGCCATCCATTGCAATCGTCGCCCCACATTAAAACCGTATAAAATCATAGTAAAGTAGGTGAGAGCCACAGGATTTATAGTGATGTAAGGGCTCCAGCTTACAGGGTGTCCCAAAAAGAATGACCCGATTTTAATGTGTAATAGTACTGAGACAAATGTCACTAGGTAACTATAAGAGCGCTAGATGTAATCAGCATGGTCTAGAGTTTCAGAAAAAATCCGCTAGACGTCGCTAAGAGCGCCGACCTGGAGCGTGCAGCCAGTCTAGCGCAGTGTGGCGTCCGCTCAACAGAAGGCGTATTGTGTTATTCAATTTAGTCCTACTCAATGAATGATCGCAGTTCAGCGGGCGTTTCATATTCGATTTCGTCTCTGTAAAGGCAAAGTCCTAGCCGGCCACGCGTTCCTGAACAAACAGTGGAACAAATCCGACGAGCATTTGAGCGTAGCACCAATAATTCTAAGTGTCATGCTAGCCGACTTGCGTCAACACACATGACAGTGTGGCGTGTGTTACGGCATCGTTTAGCTCTCAAACCATACCGATTACAACTGGCACAAGCTCTTCGAGATACTGACGAAGTGAAGCGAGTGGACTTTAGTAATGATATTCTGGAGGACATGGAAGATAACACTTCTGTCACAGCTGATATTCAGCGATGAGGCAACTTTCCATATTAGTGGCAACGTTCACTGTCACAATGTGCGTATATGGTGGTTCGAAAATCCTCATGAAACAATTGAACAGGAACGTGATTCCCCAAAAGTGAATGTTTTTTGTGCTGTTTCGCAAAGCAAGGTTTATGGACCCTACATTTTTGAGGAAGAAACCGTAACAGTACAATCATATCTTACAATGCTACAGAACTGGTTATACCCACAATCTGACAGACAATTCAGAAAGATGGAGCACCACAGCCCCGGCACAACAACATGCGCAGTTTCCTCAACGCCAACGTGCCTCAATGTTGGATACGGCGTACAGGACCGCGAGACCAGGCTTTACACACTTGGCGTCCTAGGTCCCCTGACTTAACATCATGTTATTTCTTCCCTTACCTCGTGACATTGATGAACTAAAAACCAGAAGATCAGCTGCTGGAGCTTCAGTGAGAGAAGACACCTTACGCTCAGTTTGGGATGAATTCGGCTGTCGGCTAGATGTCGCCCGTGCAGCCAATGGAGGACACATTGAACATTTATGATGGATTTTTATGAACTTCTGTCTTTTCTGAGTAATTTAGTACGCAATTTGTTGTTATTAAGCCCTTATTCCTAATAAACAATTCTATTTAAAATCGGGTCATTCTTTTAGTGACACACTGTATTTTTGGTAATCGATGACAATGACGTGAGCTCTTTTTACTCATAGCTGTACGATATGTTACGCCACAGAGGTTCCAAGCAATGTGATCTTTCGTTGTCAGTAGTTTATCATTTCCAGTGTAGCATTCGCGTGTACTCAGTGACAGGCAGTGGGAAAGTAACTATCAAGACACAGAGATGCAGACGCAAAGGAAATTGGGTTCTGGAAACATGGCTCTATAAAGATTTTAGAAATGCGAAGATATTCGGGCAAAATTGCCGCTGCATTGCTTGCTCGTGTATAATCTGTGAAGAATTTGAGAAACGCAAATTTTCGGTACGATTTTTGTTTATTGATAAGGACAGTTAGTTTCATTGTCGAGACCAGATTGAACAAAATTATCTGCTCACGTGGCTTTGATTTAGAGCCGTAGATTCACCACTCCTTTACCATTTCATTAACGAGTAATATGACAGAGTTAGATCTTTCTATAAGAAGTGAATTTTATGAAGATTGTTGTAATCGTTAAAAGTCAGTTAGCCGGTCTTTGTGACCGAGCGGTTTTAGGCGTTTCACTCGGGAACCGCGCTGATTCTACGGTCGCAGGTTCGAATCCTGCCTCGGGCATGGATGTGTGTGGTATCCTTAGGTTAGTTAGGTTTAAGTATTTCTAAGTTCTAGGGGACTGATGACCTCCGATGTTAAGTCCCATAGTGCTTAGAACCATTTAAAAGTCAGTTTCATAATACCGTTTTTAAAATGCTAGTCAGTAGGTTCAGTTTTTCTCACTGGTTCTTTGTTGAAGTTTTATTTTGTAATCTAATGCCACCGAATTGCACTTAGAACACAATTCCTTGAAGCTTAATGTCCGACGCGCCTAGAATTAGTTACCTTTCTTTGCACTACACTTGGGAAATGTTTTCTTTAGCTGATTTGCCACGCTGCCGTCTAAAATCCATCACTTTCGAGAAGCACTGCGTTTCCGTTGCCACAAGGCAAGTCACGAAAGTTTGTTAGAGCCGGTTGAACATACTGTTATAACGCCATACGACTGTTTACAGTGAAGTATTGCATTGCAGATCATCGTCACAATCATTTCAGTTAAAGTTTAGTTCAGATCTAATTTCTTTTGTCAAACATTCTTGCTCTTACAGTGCTGTGTTACAAGTTCGAGTGCGTCATTTAATGTTCAAACTTTTCTTTCGCTTGAGTACATAAATTTGAGGGGCATTTTAACACTAGAATTTTCGGGATTTATTATGTCAAAGTTCAATTTGCAATTTGCAATTTTATGCAGGACTTTTTACGCTATTTGTTTGTGTTAGAATTGCAAGATACATACTGTGACGTCATGCATTGTAGCACTGTTTACTGCATTGCGTAATACACATTTTGACGTGAAAGCTGATTTAGTAAACAGTTCTACGCTTTTTAATTATTTTTAGTGAAAGTTAAATTGAATGTAGTTGCACATTTTAGATGGATTTAGCGATTCCTTTCATCAGACAACGTTTACGTAAGCATAAATATTGTGTAGTTCAATAGAAAAATCGTTTATGTTACAGTACATACATAAGCGAAAATTAAGAATAAGATATATTTACAGAAAATAAAACAAATAGATCACTTAAATGGAAAATACTGAAAATATGAAATATATTCAAGAACAAAGAGGGAACAATACGAATGCAAAACCAAGAACTAAATGCTGTAGTTAGAAAGAGAGTAAGAGAAGTAGTCTTCTGTCCACTGTTCTATCCATTTATAGGAAAAGAAACGACGGAAAAAGAAGATAGTTTCAGGAGTGGAATTAAAATTCAGGGTGAAAGTGTGTGACGAACATTCTCTGATGATATTGCCCCCTAAGTATAAGTGAGGTAAAGTTACACCAGATACTGGGAGGAATGAATATTCTTCTGACCACAAAATATGGACTGAAAGTAAACCTAAGAAAGGCGGAAGCAATCAGTAGCAGAAATGGTATTAGTGATAAACTTATCAAAATTGGACCTCGAAATAGGCAAAGTTAGCAAATAATGCTACCGTGGTAGCACAAGATCACATTACGGACGAAGCAAGGAAATTATATAAAGCTGACTAGTACAGAGAAGAAGGTATTCCTGGCCAAGAGAAGTCCATTAGTATCAAACATCCGCGTTAATTTGGAAAGGAACTTCTGAGAATGTACGTTTGGTGCACAGCATTGTATGGTAGTGTATAACGGACTGTGGAAAAAACGGGAAAGAAGAGAATCATAATGTTTGACATGTGGTGCTATAGAAGAATGTTGAAAGTTCAGTGGACTGATAAGAAATGAGATGGTTCCCCACCGAGTCGGCGAGGAAAAGGACGTGTGCAGAATACCGACGAGAAGAAGGGGGGCAAGGTGAGAGGTCCGGTGTTAAGATATCAAAGAACGACTCCCACAGTACTGGAGGGAACCGTATGTGCTATAAACGGTAGCGAAACACAACCTGGAACATGCCCAGGGTGCAAGTCCAACTCTGAGATGGTATTGACACTGGAGAGGAATTAGTGGCGGGCACATCACACCAATCAGAAGACCGAATCCTACTCTCGCGCAAGAAAACTTCAACATCTTTGACATACCTTTCAAACACAGCCATGATATGATCTGTTGTTGCGCAAAAACAAGCCAACGAGTCGTCATTTAGGTTTACACGTTTACAGGACAAGGGAGCAATAGATGAAGCGTAGTAATCTGATGTGTTTCACAATGCGATCTTCTATGAATTGCTCATAGTTCTTGTTATTTGCTCTATAGTTGCCTATATGCAGATAAATGACTGAGCTACAGGATCGACGATGCTAATGGATAGGACCCGCTTTTGTTTTTGTAATCGTTCTATGTACTATCCACTATAAACATATACAGTTTGCGTTTTAATCAATAATGGGAACTGGCAAGAATGAAAGTATAGATAAATGAATGGCTGCTGCTTCACTGTAAAAATGATGCACCCTGTACATGATCACACGCACATATTTACGTACACAGTTTGTAATTGATAAGACCTTTTAAAGTCGTTGTTCTGAACACAATTTAACTGATAGCAATATTTATTTCTTCGTACGCACATATTTGTTACCTAATGTATATCCTACACTAGGTTTAATAGGGCACCTTATAATCACCACCCGTGATAACTGATCAATTACGACAGGTAAAGTGTTATAATTTAACGATAGACAACCTAATCGGAGTTATGAGTCGTCAATTGCTTCATAGTGCTCGTGAACATCCTGGCGCTATTATTCAAATAAACTCTGACGTGTTATAAATTGTACAGTTATCGCTTACTTTGGATTGCTAAGCTCGCATGGAGATGCAGACATAAGGAGATCAGCTAACGCATTTTGCGTTGTAAGTATCCCAGTCAGATATAACTGAGTGAGAGCAACTGGCGCCCGACATGCAGGCAACCCACCATACAGACTCGTTGTGCGCTGCGGCCGGCCCAGCGGGGCCACGGGTCATTAGTCTGCCGTGTCGCTGCAACTTCATAATCAGCGCCCCGCACCTCGCCGCTTACCGCACACTTGTAATGAGGCACATGTTTTATTAATGAGAGCCGTAATTGCCTTGTGGGAGCGCCACGTATTAGGCGACAGATGGCGCTCGCGGTGGCCTGCGCGACCGCCTCACTCGGACAATATACCAAACCACGCACATTACTACAGCCTTCTGGTGCTTGTGCACTTGCACTGATCGTTTTCTCCGCAGAATTCAATTCAAAAGGGTCGAACTATTATCGTCTGATGGAAATTTAGTGCGTGGCCTTTCTAAATTCCATGTATTACCATTAGCCTGTAGGTAAAAAAGAAGCACTTTCCCATGTTCTCCAGAATCAGTGTTCTACATGTGCTTATAAACTCCGGCAGCCATAGTACAATGTATGTTGGAGGCCACATCGTATCACAGTATCAACGCTTTTTCTTATTCCATTCGCTCCGATGGTGGCAGTTATGATCCAGTATTTTTTTGTTTAATTTCAAACAGGTGTTCTCTAGGTTTATCCAACACAGTTTCGTGAAAAGTACATCGCCTTTTATTGCAAATTCTCCGAACATTTCTGTTGAACTTACGTATGGGCTATACCGATGTGCAAGAGAACAGCGCACCTCAGAATTCGTTACTCTGTTGTCATGCAAAGTCGCGTTTTTATCAGTAGGTGATTTCCTCTATTGGGTATACGGATTAGACACACGTATCGTAGATACACATGTATAACTGCCGTGTTGCAAAACTTAGGTTCAGAATGTGCATGTTCATTTCGGATAGGTCAGGTGTGACCTGACAATTTCCTCCGCGCTGGTACCGACGTAGCGATGCGCAGGTGGGTGTGTGATAGGGACTTATTTTAAAGGTCCTGATAAATTGGATTTTCTCAATGCGTTCACCGATGACGAGCTATGAAATTATAAAACTAGTTTTCACAAGCAAATGAAGAGGTGCTCTGCTTGCGTAGTTTAATTTAAATGTACCTGTTTATTTTGTGTCTATATTACTGATTGAAATTTTAAAGCGTGGTGTTTGGTACGTAATGTAGTTGGAAATGTGGTTCTAAGAGATGTTTAATTTCAAGACGATACGGAAAAAAGCCGATAAATGAAATTCCGGATTTAGTTTCTACCAGCACGTCGCAGTCCATGTCAAACCTGGGTTTAATCCAACAGTGGTATAAACTTTTTCACACAACGGTAGATTTTTGAAAAGCGATCGTACGTGATAGTGTTTAATACTCTGATGCGTTTGCCTTAAAAGATATTGATGCAACTATGGTGTCTAAAGAAAAAAAGCTACGTAATTCCTGTAACAGCATTATTAAATACTTCTTAAAATTAAGTACTGTGATGCCAGGCTTTTAGTCACCGTTTCCGGAGGAAGAACCTGGTAAATACTGCAACCGAGAAAGCAAGCTCAGCGCAGAGACCTGCTTCATTAAAATGCTTTTACGCAGCGAAACAGGGGAAATACTCTGTGACACCGTATGTCACAACCGGTCTCATTTCGCGAGAAGTTTTAACACCCTAGTTCAGCAACCACCTAGTGCCACACTCTCTAAAGGCGGCAGAATTTATTCAACAATGTATAATTAGAGTAATTAAAGCACTGGAAGCTTTTGAGACCAGAAGTGGCGTATAAACTTTAATTTATTACGGCGAGTTTAATCTTTATTAATTACAAGCTGTTCCGTCCACGCGCTGCAATGGCTCAATCTGGTTAAATGGACAAGAAAGAAAGAAGAAACCATCCGTGTCTAATACGTATGTGAATTGGATATACGTCCTAATCATCTCTTCCTCCGCCTCCGTCTGTCTGTCTGCCCGCCCGTCTCTTCCTCCATCCTCTCCCTCTGCCCATATTTTCCAACCCCCTCTCTCTCCCCTGTCACCTCCTCTTTCCATCTCCTTTCAGCTTTCTAGGTGCATTTCCTTGCACACCACCTCTTTCAGTCTCATATTCCCCTCCCTCTGACCCTGAGCCATGCTTATTGTTATTGCGAATTCAAATCATAAGCCGGTATGTCACAAACACAGCTTTTCTGTATGCTAACAACGTGTAAGTAAATCGGCTGAGTACATATTACATATATATTTAAAAATTATATACAGTCTATGTCCGTTAGTACTGTGTAAAAAGTTAAATTAAATCGGTCAAAAACTCTTCGCAATTTTTCGTAACAACGTTTCCCATTTACATAAACACGCAAGTATTCGAGTGCAAAATTCTGTTGAAATTTCAGTTCAATCGGTAAAGAACTTTCGGATATTTACCATCCTGAACAAGAGAATATTTACATTTTTATTTATATAGATTTTACGTATGATGTAATACAAGAGAGGTACTCAATAACCAGTGACGATACCTAAGTACACAGGGGCTCTTACGTGAATTTTGTTAATCATTACATTTGATTAATAAGTCAGTAATTTCCTCCAAGATGGCGTATTCCGATTAAATTAAGCCCTGTATGGAAACTGACAGTGCCTCACGCATGGGAGGCAACTTCGTCAGTTCGCAGATGTCAGAGTGTGGAAACCTAACTGATCTGTATAATCTCCCCAAAACCTGTGAAAATGAACTTGGTTGTCTGTAAATAATAGTCCCACATCTCGACAGTATAATGATTGCTTTGAGTGCTTAGGCTTTAAACAACCCTCAAAACTATCTCTCTCTCCCTCTCTGTCTGCCTGTCCTGCCTGTGTGTGATGTACATGCTTTCACAGGCAACAAGTGTCTTCAGATGTCTGCCTGCAGACCACACTGACATACAGCTCAGGCTGCGTGTTACAGTAATTTACCTGCGTGTCTAAATCCTCATTCAGGCAGGGCTACCTGTCTTGCCCAGTAGTACTGTGTTCAGTCTCGTTGCTCGCTAACCACGACAGTTAACAAATATAGAAATTACGATGCTAACTATTAGCGCTTGAGGCACTCCGGCTAGTGTAATCTTCGAGTTTCAGCTGCCGTGTACGATCACTTGACTCATTCACTCTCGCTCGTCCTCAGTTTTTGTTATTTTCGTTGTTCCACGATTCCTAATGTTTGCCTTTTTTCTTACTGAGCACTGTCTGCAGGGCCCTTAACCGTTTATTACCTACAGTAACACAATTTCCACTCTTTCCAGTACTACCTATTCAAATGTGCGAGCCCACTTGAAAATTTACTCGTGGCCTCTATGAAGAATATATCCGAGTGTGTGGCCGACTTATTAAAGCAGAGTTGCGCTAGCCCCTCAGATCGATTTTAGTCACACTCTTTTCGTCATCACTGTGATCAAGAGCGAAGTAAACGTGAAACGTGCACCAAGTCCACAGGTAATGTCGGACTTGGCGGTAACAACAGACCGCGGTGTCATCCTCTGCCAATGGCGGCTTGGATGCGGTATGGAGGGCATAGGGTTAGTACAGCGCTCTCTCGGCGGTTATCGGTCTTCGTGACCCGGAGCCACTACTAACCGGTCAAGTATCTCCTCAACTGACGACGCGAGGCTGAGTGCACCCCGTTCTAGTCCTACCACCAACGAAAAATCTCCGGCAGTACCGGGAATCGAACCCGGATCCTCTGCGTGGCAGTCTACCGCTACGCCAAAAAGAAACCTGCAGGAGTAGAGTTTCGGCACCGGTCAGGGCATCTATAGGGATTAATCGGGTGCTCAGTTTTAAAGTCACGCCAGCCAATCAAAGCCGGAGCTGTTTACAGGAATCTCATGCCTATTGCTTTTTCAAGTAGTTGCTTCAGTAACTGGAGAGCTTAAAACGTGCACTATCGAAATGAAGTACACCCGCATGCTTATGTTCCCATGCTACAGCACTCTCTCCTATAGTAAATATGAGATTTCCGTTTACTACAGTGGATGATGATACGACACTGGAGAAAAATACGAGGGTCGGTCAAAAAGTAATGCCTCCCATTTTTTTTTCTACTTAAAAAAATTAAGTTAAGTGAAATATTTGAATTTGGCGCCATTCCTCAAACCTTCTTCTGCAATCCACTGCAGTAGTAACTTTCTGTGTCAACAGGTGGCAGCACAGCAGAAGTTTGTAAGATGGCCGACATCGATGTTCGTTTGAGACAGCGTTGTGTGATTGAATTCTTGAATGCAGAAGGTGAAACGCCCATACGCATTCATGAAAGACTGAAGAAGGTGTATGGTGGTGTGACAGTGGATGTCAGCACTGTTAGACGATGGGTTCGTCGTTGTAAGGAAGCTGAAGGGCAAACACCGTTGACTGACGAAAAGCGGAGCGGCAGGCCAGTGAGTGCAGTGACTCCACACAACATTCAGCAAGTTGATGACATCATTCGTGGTGACCGTCGGGTGACTGCAGATGAAGTGTGTCGCATTATTTCTCTTAGTAAAGGCAGTGTGATCACGATTATTAAACAATTGGGGTACTCAAAAGTTTGTGCACGGTGGGTTCCAAGAATGTTAACCGATCAGAATAAAGAGGCAAGGAAAACAATAGCCTCCCAACACTTGCAGCGCTTCCGTTTGGAGGGAGATGAGTTTCTGAAAAAAAATTGTGACCGGGGACGAAACATGGGTGCATTTTTTTGAACCCGAATCAAAGAGGCAGTCAATGGAGTGGCGTCACACAAGCTCGCCGAGGAAGAAAAAATTCAAAACTGTGCGATCGGCAGGGAAAGTTATGGCAACAGTTTTCTGGGATACAGAGGGTGTGATTCTGGTTGATTTTTTGGAGCAGGGATGCACAATAAATTCTGTTCAATACGTCACAACCCTCAAAAAACTTAAAGCACGTCTTCAGCGAGTTCGCCCAACAAAATCAATGGCAGATGTTCTTCTTTTGCATGACAATGCAAGACCACACACCAGTCGTCACACCTCTGACGTGATTGTCAAAATTGGATGGGAAGTTTTGCCACATCCCCCATACAGCCCTGACCTGGCACCATCAGACTTCCATCTGTTCGGGCCACTAAAAGAAGCTCATCGTGGGATTCATTTTGAAGATGAGGAGGCCGTCAAAACATCCGTGTGTCAATGGCTTAGGAAGCAGAGCTGTGATTTTTACCGTGCTGGGATACATGCCCTTGTTCAAAGATGGACCAAACTGTAGAGATGGGCGGAGATTACATTGAAAAATGACAAAATGATCCTCAATGTTGTGGTTTTCAACCTATGTAATTGCATTTAAATTTCCTGACAATTAAACGTAGAAAAAAAAATAGGAGGCATTACTTTTTGACTGACCCTCGTATGCAGGATGGGTAGAATAAAACAGTCCACGAAGAATTTACGAGGAGAATGATGCGGGATCGACCCGTGTTAATGAGCATCATAGAAGGCGCTGAAATGGCCGCGCTTGATGTCGACGCAGCGTTGTGCTCAATTTATAAAACTGATACAAGTTTAGCAGATCTGCCTGGCGGACAGCAGCAACAGCGTTTTCAGTGTTGTGCTGTGTCTCTTCCAGTGTGTTAGGATTATTTGAGCACACCTCACCTTTCAATCTGCCCCCATGTAAAAATCACGGGGGACAGATTTGCCAAATGTTCTTTCTTCACAGAACACCTCACACTTTTGACAAGATTAACGCGATGTATGTTGTGGCTCAATATTGCTAATAATATCCATACATCTTTTATCTTCTATGAGCTGTTCCGTATATGATTACCAAGGGTTAGCCATATAAATATTTTCCGGTCCAGTTTTGTTTTGCTCCCCTGTACTCGTGGGTGTATTTAATTTCGATAGCTTTTACTAAGTGACAAAGGCTTCGAAACCGATAGCAGATAAAATTTACAACAAACATTACTGGAAAGTTAGTAACAAAATAGCTTTTGTGCTCCAAAATGTGAGGTACCGGTTACCCAGCATCATGGAAGCAATGACATCCTCTCACACACGTCTCGCGAAGTAACCTCGCCGAAAAAATCTGAGAAATTAGAGCGTGACCCAACAGAGCTTATCGGCAGTCACTGTTCCCAAGCACCATTCGCGAATGTAAGAGCGAAGAAGAAGAAGAAGAAGAAGAAGAAGAAGAAGAAGAAGATGAAGATGAAGAAGAAGGTGATTGTAATAGAGGACAGAACATCTGAGATTTAAGGGAGGGGAGGGGGGAGGGGGGAGGGGGCGCGACAGTGCGACGGTAAAAAAAATTCGAAATATTTTATTACGGTATTCGAATGTATATACATTGAAGAATTATTCCCCAAAATATTATGCGCAAACTCAAAAAAGTAACGATTCTGCGAGTGTTGCGTCCGTTACACGTTTAGGGCTGATTCTAATGATGCAGATGTCTGTAACACACAGTAGACTTTCACATTTCTCATGTTGGACCATGGCAGACGCTCAGTCAGCTGCTTTAAGTATGACTTAATGTCACTCATTAAATGTGCGTGGCAAATGCCCTTGAAATCAGAATCGGCGATGACATGCTCCGACTGTGTGAAGATAGAGACCCCAGCGGCTACACGCTCAGCGACGAAAAGGACTTTGAGGACGAAAATGAGGGCTGAACAAGTCAAAGTAGTAGAAAGCGGCCATCAACTAGCTGGGCAGATAGTTCTTATGGACCAGACATCGACGATATCCTTTAAGTTTCAAGCTGCGTCCCCTTTTTGTGTATGATAAATACTTGTCAAACTTTAACCGCGTTTTTCTCAGAACCATGTTTTTCGGCATGGTTGTCGTCGCTCACACTACAATTTTCATCCGATTTTAATGAGTTTTGGCATCCCTTGAAGCAAACAATGCTCCTTAGTTCACTGTAGCCAATTTTTTATCTTGATATTTAGTATTGTTTTTGCCAAAAAGAGGGGCCTAAAAATGGCCACTTCTCTCAAATATCTATAACATCTCTTGTTTTTGTTTTTTTCAAATCCCAACGATGAACTATAATTACATCTGTACGGATAAGGGTGATATGCTAACTTCTTGTTTCAGATATCCAGAACTAGAGCTACAGCGACAATAGTTGATCTACCTCCTTTCAGAGCTGCCTCTGGAAAATCCCAATTATACAGTGAAGAAATTAATATTTTTCAATTAAAAAATACAAATAAAAACTTCAATGTATGCTTTATTCATTGCAACAAACACTGTTTATTACATTTCAGGAAGGATTAAAAAAATCCCGAATTTTCGTTCCCCCTTGGTGAAGATGCAACAGTTAGTTGAAAATAAAGTAATAGCTTGCCAGCGCAAGAAGTGGAGAAATGCAACGGACTAACCTTACGCCGACCTGGCACGGAACGTGTTCTCATCACGAAGCACGCCAGGTGTGGTGCCCGTCGTGGTTGCTGCTCACTCTGGAACGATCTGCTTCGTCTCACAGAACGTGCTTCTCATCGTGATGTGCGACCGCACCGCTATCCAGCGGCAGTTTTGGGGTGCATCTCGCGCGCCAATTCCGTAGTTTGTTTACAAAATTGGACGCACGTAAAAGAGTTGCGTTAATTTCATTAGCGACAGTGTAACAAAAGCACAGGAAATTGGAAAGAAGATCCTTACTTCTTGATGGCTTTAACAGTGAATTGCTGGAAGAGGAACACTATGTATGCAGCCTAATTATCTGATGCACGTACCAGAAGAAGTCATTCGTTAACTCAATTTAATCTCCGTCTCATTTTCGGTTTTAAATTTAATATAGTTGAAGTACAGTGTCTAAGGTCAGCTTGCGCACGTTTAATATCCGTATTCCTGATGATGTATTGCTTATCATCACTCTGAAGTAGCGTACTTGATCACATAGGTTTCGAGCTCCAGATGCACTTCTTAATTCAATTCGAATGGAAAAGATGATTTTTTCGAAGTTGCTCACCATCACTGAAGACATTTGCCGGCTAAACAAACCTGAAGCAGTCCATAAAATGCATTGTACTGTATGTCTCTTGACAGCACTGAGTAATGAATGGGACTGTCGATTCACAGGACCTTCTCCTATGGGACAATGTAAACACGATACAACAAATCCGCTTTAGGGACAAGTGCAGTAAACAAAATCTGCATTATGACTTCCCAGTACTCAGGCTCGTCGACATGGTTTTCTTACTGGAAAAACTTGTACGCACGTGAGTTGTAAATAAGCTGGTAAAGGGTAATGCTAGACAAAGCGGTAGAAGAGTTTTCTTCCGTATCTCCTTAAGATGTCTTCTCCGACACCAGGTTCCCTCTCTCAAATTGTTCTGTGGAGCATACTCTATGTTCTGTTACAGTTTTGTACCCTCTTACGCAAACACCCTATATTCGCTTTCACAAGACTGATGTGGTATACTAGATTTACTCAAGTCAGAAGACGGTCATCGCTGACCGAAATTAATTATCTGATTAATAGACTTTTGTTGTCCTTGACTGGAGTTGTAGTAAAATCAGCTTGTATTAACTTCGGAAGACTGGTTTTCACGATAAAAACTTTGGATACTGGGGATACATTGAAGTCCTTCGCCTGTGCAACAAGAATTGCAACAAATACAATAATTATAATAATTAACATCGACTACTGCAAATTCTTGTTAATTTAATAGCAGTACTAAGTTGCAAAACCCTTTACAAAGTAAAAGTTGTCAAAAAATTTCTAAGTGGCTTGATGCGAACCTGATACGTTTATGGCGATCAACTACTCTACAGCTGAAACTTGATAGACGTGCCTATGTTATGTGCTCTACGATGTCCAAAGGCTGTAACTACCGATGTCGTCATTTGATACTAACGGAGAAACCCGATGCTGCACAGATGCTTATTTGTAACTGTGCGTCCACGGCCATACCGCGCAACGTCTGATCTTGTGCTTCGTGTTCATCATGTCACATCTCCTTAACTGCGTGTAGTACATTTAGTGATATACGTACGAACTGTCTGTAGAGTGTATCGCGAATATATTTAGTAGTAAAGAGGTAGTAAATTATAACGTCATGCCTTATGTGGTGCTTTTACTCATGAACAGCGGTTTCATCATTTTTTAAGGATTATCGGCGAGAAAAAATCTCGTAAACGTTCGAAATTTTATTTAAAGTTTGATACAAGTCGCTAAGGGCTCTGTTTCACAGATACTGACTGGGTGAGGTCTGAGGATTCTTCCCCAGCTCTTTGACGAGTAGGTACGTCTTAGCCCAACAGCAATTGTCGCCTGACGATAAGGTACACGGTTACTAAGTTCGGGTGAAAGCGGTCCAGTGCCTAATGAGGAAACGTGGAGAGAAAACACACACACACACACACACACACACACACACACACACACACACACACACACACACACACAAATCGTGCTAAAAACCACGCGGTTTCGAGAGATGCTTCGGAACAGCTTATATTCATACCACATAAGCCATAATATAAAAACCACCAAAGATGGAGTTCGGCTCCGTATGACTTAGTGAAACATGGCCGCTCCTAAAAGCTGATTGTGAGGTAAAACCTATGGTGCATCTCACTGCCCGCGTTTCTCCCCACGAGGCAAAAATCTGATAGGGAATGTTTTTTTCCACTTTACGCTTGGCAATGTGCGAGCGGTATTCAGTAAGTAATACATTTTCCCTCGGGTGATTTCGGTTGAAAGTGCGAAATTTTTTGTAAGACATTGCGGAATATTCCTGTTCAGCCCCTTAGTTGGTGCTTTCGTAGCAGAGAGCTATACTTGAGATTCTTTTGGCGGAAAACCAGAGCATCACAGATACCCATAGGCGCTGGCAGAATGTCTACGAAGTTCTGTCAGTGAACAAAAGCACAGTGAGCCGTTGGGGGAGGCGTCTGTCATCATCGCAACAAGGTCGGGCAAACCTGTCCCATCTCCCGCACGCCGGCCGGTCGCTCGCTCACAGATGTTTACTCGTGCAATGTGTTCGTGCCATAAAAAGGCAAACTAACTACTACTTCTCCAAATCAGCGCAAGCAGTCACATGAATGCGCACCGTAAAACGTCACAAAACTTCATTGGACGTTTCTCGCTCATACACCCCACAGCTTGGATCTTCCACATTACTATATCGATCTGTTGACCCATTGAAGGATGCACTGCACGAAAAGCAGTTAATGGATGATGGGATGTTTTCGATGCAGCAAGAACACCACTGGCCATTAAAATTGCTACACCAAGAAGAAATGCAGATAAAAGGCCATTCATTGGACAAATATTATACGAGAACTGACATGTGATTGCAGTGATCCTAAGAAATCACTATCCAGAACAACCACCACTGGCCGTAATGACGGCCTTGATACGCCTAGGCATTGAGCCAAACAGAGTTTGGATGGCGTGTACAGGTACAGCTGCCCTTGCAGCTTCAACACGATACCACAGTTCATGAAGAGTAGTGACTGGCGTATTATGATGAGCCAGTTGCTCGGCCACCATTGTCCAGACGTTTTCAATTGGTGAGAGATCTGGAGAATGTGCTGGCCAGGGCAGCAGTAGAATATTTTCTACATCCAAAAAGGCACGTACAGGACCTGCAACATGCGGTCGTGCATTATCCTGCTGAAATGTAGGGTTTCGCAAGGATCGAATGAAGGATAGAGCCACGGGTCGTAACACATCTGAAATGTAACGTCCACTGTTCAAGGTGCCGTCAATGCGAGCAAGAGGTAGCCTAGACGTGTAACCATGAACCGCAATCGCGGTCGGCTACAATCCAACCTTTATCAAAGTCGGAAACGTGAAATTACGCATTTCTTCTCCTTACACGAGGCATCACAACCACGTTTCACCAGGCAACGCTTGTCAACTGCTGTTTGTTATGAGAAATCGGTTGGAAGCTTTCCTCATGTCAGCACGTTGTAGGTGTCGCCACCGGCGCCAGCCTTGTGTGAATGCTCTGAAAAGTTAATCATTGGCACATCGCAGCATCTTCTTCCTGTCGGTTAAATTTCGCGTCTGTTGCACGTCATCTTCGTGGTGTAGCAATTCTGATGGCCAGTAGCGTAGTTGGCTCCGAAGTCACCAGTGAAGTGGTACCATGAGGGCAAACAGATCCTCCCAGTAAAGTTGCATAATGCCGTAGCATTGAACGTAGATTTTGTTGAAAAAAAAAAAAAGATTTTTCTAGTGGAAAAGAGCGGGGAATAATAAGGTGTACTGAAATTCCCTCGTAGTAGAACATGGAATTACACGCTGTGACGTCGTTAACTGCTTATCCGCACAAATTTCACGTCCCGTGAAGAGAGACCCTTAGGGCAGTCGATCATTCGGTGAAACTGATTAAGGTATTTGCTATTAGTATTATCAGATATAGAGATTGTTACGCGAATTTTATCTTCTACACCTCGTTAGTGTTGTAATGTGATCAACCTAAAATAAGAGTTTTTCTGTGGAATGATGTAACCATTGCCGCACATTTGGCAGAGGGGCGTGGCTCGGCACTACACCGGTTGAAGACGCTACGGTAGGAGACGGACTGTGCCGTGGTGGGCGGTCCGCAGAAGACGCGCCACGGGAGAGCAATCCGGCGCCAGTCCATTACTCAGCCGACAAAGACGCCGGCGACGCCTCCGCCGCCGCCGCCGAGTTCGCACTCCGGCAGTCATTTAAATTTTCCAACGCGCTCCCCCCATTGTCCGCGCAAGTTTTCTCTGTTATCGACAAAAGGGCGAGCAGTGGCACGCCGTAGCGTGGGCGGAGCGTGGGGCGGTGAGGGGAGGGAAGGGAAGGGAAGCAAGGGTGTGGGTGAGGGTGTGGTTCCACTGTGGGCTGCCGGAGAGGAAGGCGAGGGACCGACGGGCGCGCCGCTCCAAATGAAGACGGACCGAGGTAATTCAGCGGAATTTAAATTTAAGAGTTCTCGTGCCCGGCCCCCGCGCCGCTGTGTGGAGGAGACGAGAGCAGAGGAGAGGAAAGTTGGAGGTGGGCTCCAAACGAGCCTCCGCGGCGAGCCCTCGTCTCCTCGACGCCCGCTGAGCTGGGACAATCTAGTAGCCGCCGGCGACCGAGCCTCTACAACCAGCGAACCAGAACACCACTCACGGCGGAACGTGCGTGTTTCCAACACAGCAGAGAGGAACTATCAAAATCTGTCTCTCGTACGTACTATGGGTAACACCATTTACTGCTTTTTAGGGTTCCGCACTTTATAACGAAGGGAGTATCATTATGGCCATGAACAGTAAAGTTCCAAATACCGGGTGATCAAAAAGTCAGTATAAATTTGATAACTGAATAAATCACGGAATAATGTAGATAGACAGGTACAAATTGACACACATGCTTGGAATGACATGGGGTTTTATTAGAACCAAAAAAATACAAACGTTCATAAAATGTCCGACAGATGGTGCTTCATCTGATCAGAATATCAATAATTAGCATAACAAAGTAAGACAAAGCAAAGATGAAATTCTTTACAGGAAATGCTCAATATGTCCATCATTCCTCAACAATAGCTGTAGTCGAGGAATAATGTTGTGAACAGCAATGTAAAGCATTTCCGGAGTTATGATGAGGCATTGGCGTCGGATATTATCTTTCAGCATCCCTAGAGATGTCGGTCGATCACGATACACTTGAGACTTCAGGTAACCCCAAAGCCAATAATCGCACGGACTGAGATCTGGGTAACTGGGAGGCTAAGCATGACGAAAGTGGCGGCTGAGCACACGATCACCACCTAACGGTGCGCGCGAGAGATCTTTCGCGCGTCTAGCAATATGGGGTGGAGCGCCGTCCTACATAAACATCGTACGTTCCAGCAGGTGTTTATCAGCCAGGCTGGGGATAATGCGATTCTGTAACATATCACCGTACCTCTCACCCGTCACAGTACCAGTTTTGCTGTCCAGCGCCATCTGTCTGACATTTTGTGACCTTCGGTTTCTTTTTTTCTTCTAATAAAACCCCATGTCATTACAAGCATGTGTCAATTTTTACCTCTCTATCTACATTATGCATTGTAGCAGTTGGCAACACTTAAGCACTTGTCTGCTCTCCTGAGTATGGACGAGAGGCAGAGCCCGCCTAATTATATACATATGCCCTTTAGGGGGTGTAAAGAGAACTGATGATGTGTAGTGACGCTAACATAGGATATCACTGCTTTGCCTAGTGGCAAAAGCTACGAACAATGATGCTGAAGACTTTCATAAACCGTATTTTTGAAATATTCATCTTATTAAAAGAATTATGTTGTTATGAATGCGGTGAAGTTATGAATTTGTCACGGTAAGGAGATATGGCTATAGTATTAAGCAATGTTCCATAGGGAATCCACGCAGATGAATTGGCGCGACTATATTTCGTTTTTTCTGTAACTGTACAATATACAGAGTGTTTGGAAATTCTCGTTATAGACTTCTAGGATTTGTAAAGAGGAGAGAGTATATAATATTTTGAACAGAAACCCCGTGTCCGGAAACTTCAACGACGGTACACAGCGTCAAAGTTACGGGGGTCGCGCGCTCACATTCAAGCGGCCTGCCAGGGGCGGCGTTGCCCAACGAGTGCTTTGTCTCGTTAGCTGAAACTTGAATGTAGGCGCGCGCGACGATCTGATTGGATAAGTTCAATCATATCTCAGTACAACCTGCCCTGCAACATTCCTACAAGCGTTTCAGACATTTTCTGACCACTCTGTATACAAGGTGATTCCATGACGATGATACTGACTTTCAAGAATGATGGAGACGAATACATTTATCCTTCGGCATCATCCCAGAAAGTTTGTAGAATCATCACGGAATCACCCTGTACACACAGGCTCTTGAGCCTTTAACTTTGTCGTTCTGTAGCGTCGTGGATGATGTTTTCGGACATGGTTTCCTATTCAAAATACGATATACGTACTCTTCTCTACAAGTACTACACCCTGAATGAAAGCAGTAAATGCGGCTTGTGGTGTTATCCTTACTACGTACAGTGTAAGATTCAGTAACAATAGTTGTCCCAATATAGACAAGGTTCAAATGCTTCAAATGGCTCTGAGCACTATGCGACTGAACTTCTGAGGTCATCAGTCATCTAGAACTTAGAACTAATTAAACCTAGCGATATCACACACATCCATGCCCGAGGCAGGATTCGAACCTGCGACCGTAGCGGTCGCCCGGTTCCAGACTGTAGCGCCTAGAACCGCACTGCCACTCCGGCCGGCTATACAGAAGGAAACCGTAATCCCTCTTACTCTCTTTCCCGAACGATGGATGACTTGGATGGTTGCTCGATTAGCGTTATGATGAGTAGGAAGGGGGGGAGGGACGTTTGGTTGAAGACCAACAGCTGCTTCATCAATCCCTCGTTCACTGTACGGTCCACCTGTAAATCGTGACATTAACGAGAAATAAAATTTAAACAAGATAATAGGTAGGATTCGTAAAAACAGACGATCTGATAGCGATATTAATGCGAGAGGAGAAGTAACTGAATGATATGACTTGGCGGAGTTCTTGGTAGTACGAGGGTTGACTGAAAAGTGATGCCTCCACATTCGTAACTCTTCAACAGTTGGCGGCACTGGTATGCGGCAAGTACGTACTTGTTCCGTGGCCTCTTCTCTACAGCTTTAGCATTGAACGGTTGTGATGTTACAGTGTAAAGTATGAAACCCTGCACAGACGGTCGCTCAATGCGATTTAAATAACGTGCAGTCATTGAATTCTTGACAGCAGAAGCTGTCACCCCAAACGAGATTCATCAGAGAACAAAAGCAGTTTATGGTGATTGTGTGTTTGTGAGTGCTATGCTTCGTTGGGCGATTAACTTTAAATATGTTGAGCTGGGAGCATCTGACTTGTGTGGCAGACAAGGAGTTGGACGTTCTGTGACAGCAACCACCAAATTTCACAAGCAAAATATCGACAGATCGATTCAGGACGATCGTCGTATCACTTAGAGAGAAATTTCAAGCACAACTGGCGTTTCACAAGAACTTGTGGGTCACATCATTGCTTTCCTTGGCTATCTGTGCACGATGGGTACCCCGGATGCTGACTCCTGAAATGAAAGCGCACAGACTTGACATTTGCCAGAAACTCATCTCGCATTACGAGAATGAAGGTGACGCCTTTCTCCATTCAATTGTGACAGGAGACGAAACGTGGGTACACCATTACGACCAGGAGACAAAACGTCAGTCTATGAAATATCGACATACAGATTCGCCCCAGAAAAAAATTCAAGATGCAGCCCTCAGCTGGAAAAATCATGGCCACAGTGTTATGAGACGCACATGTTCTATGCTGATTTCATTGATCGTGGAATAACAAATTCAGAGCGTTACATCACAACGCTGCGAACTCTGAAACGACGGCTAACAAGGGTCCGAAAGGAAAATGAAAATGTTTTCCTGCATCATGACAATGCCAAACCACACACTTCACGTACCACCACAGCAGAACTTCTGGGACTGAATCTCGCCATACTCGGCATCCTCCACACAATCCAGATTTAGCACACCTGACTTCCAGCTGTTCCCGATAATGAAAGACGATCTGCGGGGACATCATTATACTTCTGACGAAGACGTTGAGAGAACAGTGAGACTGTGGTTGCGGAAACAAGAGTGTCGACTTCTTCCGTGACGGCTTTTTCATCGTTGTCAGAAATGTATGAAATTGGTTGGTGATTATGTGGAAAAGTGAATATTGGTAATTAAAGATCACATTCTAAGACAATTTCTGAGCTTGATTTATGAAAAAATTCCATCCAAACCAAGTTAACGAAGGTGGAGGCATTACTTTTTATTCAACCTTCGTACATGCGAGCACTGACTGAATTAAATATTTTTTTGCGAACTGAACACAGCGCGCCACTCTCAACTAACATAAATCTTCAGACTTTGGGCGTGCCCCAAAGGAGTGACAGAACACCATTACTTTTCGCAATATAGTTAAATGACAGTGGGTGACATAGTGGGTTACGTCAGTAGTTACACAAAGCTTTTTGTGGGTTATACTGCTGTATACATAGACATCACGACGCTACAAAATTGTAGCGAAATGCAGGAAGGCCTACAGAAGATCGACTCGTCCCATCCATATTGCTCGTCAGAGTGAGATCCGTACCAGAAAAGTTTAACAGAGGAAATAGGTTCAAATGGCTCTGAGCACTATTGGACTTCTGACATCATCAGTCCCTTAGAACTTATAACTACTTAAACCTAACTAACCTAAGGACATCACACACATCCATGCCCGAGGCAGGATTCGAACCTGCGACCGCAGGAGTCGCGCGATTCCAGACTGAAGCTCCTAGAACCGCTCGGCCTCACCGAGGAAATAGGGAAGATCGAAAGGTCATCATCACGTTTCATTACAAGTTGATTTATTAAGTCATGAACATGCTCAGCCAACTGCAGTGGGAGACGTTAAGAAGAGAGGCGTTACGCATCACGATGTGGTTTAGTGTTACAATCCGACAGCGTAGGTACCTTCAAGACTCAACCAATATATTGGTTTCTGCTTCATGCATCTCTGCGCCACTGAAACGCCGAAGCATGTTATTGTGCCTTGCAGCCGTAGACTTCCACCAACTCAGCATGGACTGTTGCAGCGATTGTTACCCTTCAAATACAGAAAACAAATAACCGTGTAACACAGACCTTTTTCTATGAGCTGCACCGCTTTGTTCTTGCTCCTCTTGCGGAGTGCTAGGGTACTGTGGCGTGGTACAGCTACTGAGAACAACTTTAAGTAAAAAAAAATTGCTACTTTTTCGAGCCGATGAAACTCGTACGTAACCCGTTGTCGGGGAATTCCGGCAGACAGTTTCACTACCACTGACCACAGCCTGAGAGAAAGCTGTCTGCCTTATCAGGCACCAGTTCACTCCCTGCTGCACGCGTCTTAACAGAGGTGCTCGTCACATACCGAGGTGGCACCGCTGAAACGCTACGTGACGATCGTCGACGGTCAAGTGGTTTCAGTCTGAGTGTAGCTCACGACGGAGTGGGACGGGAGCGCCGCAGAGCCAGTGCGCCCGCTTCCCGTGATACACTCCAGTTGGGTGGGCAGCTCCTACCACAGGGACTCTCCAACTGACCGTTTCGTCCACTTCGGGCGCATACCGAACTACATGCAAGGGTAATTCAACCAAACACAACACGGGACACTTGACAACAAATGCATTCAGTCAGCTTACCGTCCCTGCCACTCCCCCCCCCCCCCCGTCTCTCTCTCTCTCTCTCTCTCTCTCTCTCTCTCTCTCTCTCTCTCTCTCTCTCTCTCTCTCTCCCTCACTCACTCACTCACTCACTCACACTCCCAGACCAGTGAAGGACGGGGAAAGGTAATTGGCGTTTGTGGCTGCTGTAGCGTGCAGCACGCTCCCACCACACCCCCCCCTCATCACCGCACTCCGCCAGACCACAACGTGTCTGCCTGTGGCCCACAGACCACAGGCGGCTTCAATGCAAATGGGACAGTGCGCGAGTCTTGTAGTGGCACTGCTGTTGCGACACGCCTCCATCCGAAGTACTGCTCCAACAATGCAAAGTTTCAGACTGACACTTTTCGATTTTGTTAATAAGTGCAGGTATGGAATGTCGGTGCCCCGACATCAGTTTTGTAACGTAGTACTCAAAAACAACGCGGGAAAAAATCACCTTTTGTAACTGTAACATTTCCGAGCGCTCTTAAGTACAAATAATTGTAGGCTTGTTAACATATTCAATGAGTGGGTAGCGTGTAAGTTTTGTAAACCTCGAGCCACTATTTCGGAACTCGCTACTGACAATTTTTTTTACTTCTTTTTTGGGGTGAGTCATATTTATTAACAAATGGAAATGCTACTTAAATACCGAATCACTATTTTTAGTAACAATTACATTTTTATTTTTAATTACTAATTGTGTGTAAAACTCGTCGTATATTATAATTTCGTAGAAAAATGTGGAACTTCAATCAGGAAAAAAAAATTTCTAGACATAGTACAGCATTACTGAAGTGTATAATTTTTGCATTTAGGAAAACGGCATTTCCCATCTCCGTGTCAAATTTTAATTTACTTTCACGTGACCACTAATCCATAAGCAGTGTGTGTGTGTGTGTGTGTGTGTGTGTGTGTGTGTGTGTGTGTGTGTGTGATGCATCTTCTCTTAAGCCACTGGCCCCATTTCAAATAAATTTGGTAGAAATATCTTTTACTGTCAGGCAACAGCAACAATCGCAGTGCGGGTAAGAATCACCTACATAACATCGTTCATGAGATACGACGCCGTAAACAATGAAATGTGCGAAGAACTGCCGCATCACCCATGACGTTTAAATGTGTTACTTCTGTTGCTAACCGTATTCGCAATAAATTTCGCAGACAATCTCTACATTTACCGCTGAATGCCATTAAAAAAGCGTATCATGCTACAGCACACAGTTCAGGAGATGACGTCATAAACATTAAGATGCTAGAAAAATCGCCACATCATGCATGAAGTTTTAGTAGATTTATGCATTACTACTAATAAGTAGAGGATGCCTACTCGTCATCGCCGAATTTATGGTACATGTAGGGAATGGTGAGATAAGAAAGTGCCCTAAGTGTAAACTCAAGACTGCCAAGCGTTTAGGAAATGAAAGGAATTTTGATACGGATCTGTCACCATGTGCATCTTGTCAATTGTCCCTGTGACAGTGTTTTTATGTGACTAACTTCTGAGGTCATCAGTCGCCTAGAACTTAGAACTGATTAAACCTTACTAACCTAAGGACATGAGACACATCCATGCCCGAGGCAGGATTCGAACCTGCGACCGTAGCGGTCGCTCGGTTCCAGACTGTAGCGCCTAGAACCGCACGGCCACTCCAGCCGCCCTCTCAGCGGTAAGAGATGGAATTCACATTGAAAGGGTTGCAGGTTCGACTCCATCTGATGGTAAATATTTTTGTGCTCCTTGGCAATGCGTACTCTGCTGACATCACAACTAACCGCATCATAGAGGTTATTTTATTAATTTTATATAAGCAAAAAAGTATAGGCATAGGATGAAATGCGGGACTGCGAACATTTAAAAAGGATTGTAGTTAACGCGTACATTGGAACGTCGTGTATGTAAATTGATGCTTCCATTCTTTTGGAATTGATCAATTACAGGTACTGGGGTGATATTTTTCAAAGAAATAGGGGAAGCAATAATTTTGACCGCGTCTTGTGCACGTTATAAACGCAGCCTCTTTGCAGTGACACGCTTTTTTTAATGTCTCCATAGAAAAAAAATTTAATTGACATTCGCAAAACAGCACCTTTCATCGCACAGTCCAGCAGCGAACCACGCTTAACGCAGCATGTCGCTGAATACGTGCGAGGGTAGCTGGTGATGTATAATAGAATTTCTCGATGAGGTATGTGCAGTTTTGAAATTTTTCATTAGCATTTTTATCTGACGATAAAGATATATATCGCAGGGTGGTACTTGTGACGTAAATTTGGGTGAGGAGGGGTGAGGATTACATTGATGCTGCGCGTTGGTAACCCGACTTCATCTTTGAAGAGTTCGTCGTATATTTGCCAAGGAGTACAAAAATATTTGCCGCTGGGTGGAGTCAAACCCGCGACCCTTTTAATATAAATCCGTTCTCTAACCGCTGATCGAAACACCGCTTCCTAAACATGTTGTCGCAGGGAGAATTGGTAAGGTTCAGATGGTGATAGATCCGTATCAAAATTCCTTTTATTTCCTAAACGCTTGGCTATCTGAAGTTCCCACTTGGGGCACTTTCATGTCTCACCACACCCGACTTGTACCCTGAATTTGGATGAATTCATTGATACGATAATTACCAACAGCCGTATGTATTTTAGAAGTTCATAAAATAAATTTCTACATTACATACGGCTGTTGGTAAATTATTGTATCAAGAAATAAATGTCAGCCGTTGTCCCACAGTCCATAATGGATCAACAAAGATTGGACGAATTCGGCATCGAAGATTAGGCGTCCGCTGCTTTAAAGACATTCGTACAGTCGAGTAGTATTAATGAAATGCTTGAAACCCGGCAGTTCTTGACAGCCTGTAACTACAAAGCGAAAAGGATTAGGCGAAAACAGCAGCCGTCCACAGAGCTATGAAGAGGATTTGTTAAGGAGGAGGTTACAAATTCGCGTTATAGACACATGAGGCAGTTGCGCCCAGCGTTGAGAAAAGTCCGGCATCATGTTTCTTATGCTTGATACTATACTTACACTGTTAACTTTATTTTGTCTTTAGAAAATTTATGAAGTAATGTTTGGAAAGGAAGTTATTTGACAAAGTGTAAGTTTCATTGTGGTACGCAAACCTGTAATTGAATCTCTGAATAACAAGTTCTAAGTTGAATAAACAGACTCACTTTCAAAATTCGGCCGGTATAAGAAAGCAGCATAATGGAATTTTAGGAGGAAATTTCACAAGGTGAGTTAGTACTTTAGTGGGAAACAATCATCTGACAAAATGTATACCTCGTTTCTGGATACAACGACCTCTAGCTTGCCCACTATACGCTCTGGAACAAGTACTACAGCCCAAGTAATATTCAGAGGTACAAACGCAATTAACATTAATGACAGTTCAGTTTACTATCAGTGTTCAAAGTGTCAATATTATTGTTTCTGAGTATAGTGTCCGAACTTAAGTGACGATAGACGGCCAAGGTTTTAGGAAGTTCACGTACGTTGACAGGCGCTTAATGAAAGACAACAGATTAGGAACAGGGTGTGTTGTGTCATTATAATACGGTACAATTATTGGAGACACTCAAATACAGATAATGAAATATCGTGGTGAAGTCTGCCCATCTACATTATCCCAACCATAAGAAAATTAAAAAAAAAACTTTAATAATAACCATTATTTTGACGTTTGATGTGATGTGCAAGTTGCAAGAAGGAAATTGTAGGAGAGACGGCGGAATTCATAAGCTTGAAGGCGTGTAACTGTCACGTGTTTAAAAATTGTAACAATAGCTTCCCCAGGGAAGCGTCCTGGGACCTCTACTGTTCCTGATCTATATAAATGACCTGGGTGACAATCTGAGCAGTTCTCTTAGACTGTTCGCAGATGATGCTGTAATTTACCGTCTAGTAACGTCATCCGAAGACCAGTATCAGCTGCAAAGCGATTTAGAAAAGATTGCTGCATGGTGTGTCAGGTGGCAGTTGACGCTAAATAAAAAAAAGTGTGAGGTGATCCACATGAGTTCCAAAAGAAATCCGTTGGAATTCGATTACTCGATAAATAGTACAATTCTCAAGGCTGTCAATTCAACTAAGTACTTGGGTGTTAAAATTACGAACAACTTCAGTTGGAAGGACCACATAGATAATATTGTCGGGAAGGCGAGCCAAAGGTTGCGTTTCATTGGCAGGACACTTAGAAGATGCAACAAGTCCACTAAAGAGACAGCTTACACTGCACTCGTTCGTCCTCTGTTAGAATATTGCTGCGCGGTGTGGGATCCTTACCAGGTGGGATTGACGGAGGACATCGAAAGGGTGCAAAAAAGGGCAGCTCGTTTTGTATTATCGCGTTATAGGGGAGAGAGTGTGGCAGATATGATACACGAGTTGGGATGGAAGTCATTACAGCATAGACGTTTTTCGTCGCGGCGAGACCTTTTTACGAAATTTCAGTCACCAACTTTCTCTTCCGAATGCGAAAATATTTTGTTGAGCCGAACCTACATAGGTAGGAATGATCATCAAAATAAAATAAGAGAAATCAGAGCACGAACAGAAAGGTTTAGGTGTTCGTTTTTCCCGCGCGCTGTTCGCGAGTGGAATAGTAGAGAGATAGTATGATTGTGGTTCGATGAACCCTCTGCCAAGCACTTAAATGTGAATTGCAGAGTAGTCATGTAGATGTAGATGTAGCTTAAAATGAGTTCGAGATATGGCAAACAGATAATCTAGATGAAATTCAGCGTTGTAGCATCGAAGACTTCAACACAGCAACGGTATTCCTAATGTAAGTGCTACGGAAGGGTAAGGCAGAAGTAAATCAGCTACCAGTCACAACTGGAGGTGGATTACTTAAAACACTATCAGTTTCGGGCAAGTTCCCATCTTTTAGTATCATGTTTACGCATTCAGTATTGGAGTTAATTGGTTAAGGCAGAAGACAAACTATGAGACTAAGGGCACGTAATTGAAAACATCGAAAATGGGAAGTGACGGGTGACGAATAAATTTAATCATCGGGTCTATAACAAGTATTTGACTCTAAATACCTTAATTGACAGTGTGAATAATCCAAACAAATAAAACTGTATGTATGTATGTTTGTATGTACAACGTCTCCTCCTAAACCACTGGACCGATTCCACCTAGTTTGGCACACATATCCCTCACTGTAAGGCAACTATCACCGTGGGGGTAAGGACCACCTACCTGTCATAGATAAGGAGATGTGACGTCAGAAAAGTGACAAGGAATCAAGCAAAGTCGCAAGTTCAATCTTTAGTAAGGCCCATTTAGTAGTGCTGTGTTAAGTATGACAGGAAAAATATTAACTGCTAATGATTCATCACACGCATCAGGAGGACGACAGATAATGAGTGTACAGGAAGAGCAACTTTCCATGGGGGGTATGTATTACACTCCACAAAATGGACATAATCGACAGCCAGGAAATGTTAAAAGCAAACCATTCACTTGCACAACGAACCGAATGAAAAATTACGAGACACAATGATCACAAAGATTCACAGCATCAAGATCGAAGGCGAACTCCTTGGGAGTTACAAACCGCGCAGGACGTTCAGCTAGGCGTCCACTGTTAAGAAATGCATATAGAATCATGATGGTGTAACTGAGTGATAAGAAATGGTGGATTGTGATGACATGCAACCGAATGCGAAACAGTCTGTCGTGCAGGTTACCGTGGAAGTGGCTGTCCTGTAAGGAATAGCTTGTGATAGTGCAATAATATGTCATTTTGTCATATGACGACATGGTTGGAGACTGTGGCTGTTATTTGAAGACAGATGTTGATGGTGTTGAGAGAGCAACCAGCCACAAATTTATTTTCAGTTCCTTTATTCAAAAGTTACCGTTACTGTTTTCGAATCATTACGATTGATCTTCAGACGGTTTTCATGCTTTCATGACAACATGTGGTGAGTTTTTTTTTTTTTTTTTTTTTACAGATAGTCCTAAAATATAAATAATACTTATATAAGCACGCCACACAGATGATTGCGTTACATATTTGCATTGGATGCGACTTACGTGAAATGTCGGTCCTGTTTCATAATTTCAAAGTCATTTTCACAAATACATGGAACAGATTTTTTTTCATTATTACAGCACAAACAGTTCTTTTGTTTTCGCTTTTAATAAAAAAACGAATACCCAGGCAGTGCGGGTTTGTCACCTAGTGTTACATAAACTGCATCTTGTTTCGGTGTAAAAGAGTGCTCCATGAAAAATTGTAAATTCATAAAAATACACGTGAGATCAATTCGGTAATACCATATATGACAACGGGAAAGCAAAATAATGTGGCGTCTAATGAAATGCGCACTACAATGTCGGCGCAAGTAAGCTAGGTACAATATGTCGTTCCAACGATGGAAGATGAAGTACCAAAAGTAGAAAGGCGGAGTTCTGAAGTAACGGTGCTGGAAGCAGCCAACAGTTACTACTAATAATGTAAATATCGATGTTAAATAGGTTTTAGGAACAAATAACGCAAACTACTTCGTTTCTTAGACAATTACAATGTCATCGGTAAACCTAAAACTACTTAGGGGAACACCAGAACGGAATAGAGTGTCTAGGGAAAGTGGTTAGAAGATGAATACTCGAAAAGTAAAAGAAGGGTTATGAAACAAAGTCCAATTAAACCAGGAGATGACGAAGCAATTAGAGAATGAGACGCTAGAAGTAGTAGATGAATTTTGCCGTTTGGACAGCAGATAAGAGCCGAAGTAGACACAGACTGGAAATATCGAGAAACGCATTTCTGAAAACGAGAGGTAAGAGAACGTTGAACAGAATGTTAAACGTTAGAAAGTATTTTCAGAAGGTAGTTTTCTTGAATGTAGCGTTGTATGGGAGTGAAACGTGGGTGATAAAGGTTTTTGGAGTGTGAAACTGTAGACGAATGCTGAAAATTATGTGGTAGCTCAAGTAACTAAAAAGGAGTTACTGAATAAGACAAAAAACGATATGTACGCACACCTTCACTAAAAGAAGGAATGGATCGACAGGACACATCCATAGCCATCATGCAATCGTCAGGTGGACGGAAGTGTGTGTGTGTGGGGGGGGGGTGGGGGGTGGGGGGGGGTCGTGAGGGGGGGGGGGGCGTAAAGCTGTCGCGAGAAAATAAGGATTGGATACAGTACAGAGTTTCAAATGGATGTAGACTGTAGCACGTGTGTGGAACTTTTGAGACTTACACAGGATAGATCGTAGCGACGAGTTGTATGAAACGTGTCTTCGACTGAGGACAACTAAGTTTTAAATATTAGTCCTGTTTTATTTCATTTGCGAAGCTCACTTTTAGCGAGTACAGATCGTGGAATTAGTTCCTTTTCCTATCCCTTTTCATCTCAGCCCGAGTCCGCTAGCCATACTACTTACTTTACAGCAATATGGCATCAGTAGCGCCGGAAAGCGCCAAGTGGTGGGCGAGGTGTTTTTCTAGCGACAGCTGGCGAGAGACGGCTGATGTGATGTGCGGGGAGGACAGTGTGGCTCAGTGGCGGCGGAGGGGGGCGAGGGTGGGGTGCGGTGCAACGGTGCCGTGTAGATTGGTCCAGGGCGCGCGGTCGTCACCGCCACCGCCACCACCGGACGCCGCCTCTCCGCTCCGTTCCGGCATCGATCAATAGCCGGCAGCCGCCGCTGGCTGCGGCGCTGCGCTGCTCTAGCAGTAACAGAGGCAGTACTCGGCGCACGTGCAGCATCCGCCTGCAGGCGCGCTACCCAACGCTCTTCACTGCGGTGCAGGCTGCCTAAGCACTAGGCGCAGTAAGGGGGAAGCACGAATAAGGAATTGCGTGTGACACGTCGACCTCTCTCGTTTGACAACAGACGACAGAAAAAGAAATGCTGGAGTTTTAAAATGCGCATTTCAAAGACGATTCAAGCAGTGCGACCCTACTACCGTTTGAATGCTACACGACCTCTCGGTTGGTTGGTTTGTGGGGATTAAAGGGACAGACTGCTCTGGTCATCGGTCCCTTCACGAACTCTCGTAAGGAGGATATAGAAATAGGCTTCTGTGAATAGTGAACTGAAAAAGACAAAAGCAAATAATAATCAGATCTAGATGGAGTCCTATTTCCATTTTACAGAACGTACTGTTCGGCCCTCGCCCATTACTTAGCTTCCATTTATTGCTAATCTCACTTTTGCAAATTCCAAAGTCACTGTAAAAAGTGCACGTGACTCCCGTAGACGATGAGGACCAAATAAAGGACCCCCTAATTTACAGACCAATATCCTTTAACGTCAGTTTGTTGCAAAATTCTTTAGCATATTATGAACTCTATTTCCGTGAGACAGAAAGCTTTTGTCTGAAAATCAACACAGATATGGAAAGCATCGCTTGTGCGGAACTCAGCTTTACCCTTTTCTCACACGATACCCTGCGAACAATGGATGCGGGATGACAGGCAGATTCCATATTTCCAGATTTCTGGAAACCTTTCGACACAGTACCCCATTGCAGACTTAACGTAGGTCTGATTATAGGAAACACGTACTCAGTTACAAGAGGTGTTCCGAGATGATGTCCTGTACAGAGTGTCTTCATCTGAGACAAGGGAAGATGATAAGGCCGCTCTTACTCTCTGCATAGGTAAACAATATGACGGATAGGTAGAGCAGATTTCTGCTACTATTTGCTGGTGAAGTACGGAAACGTGTTGCTGTGATCGTCGTCGAGTGACTGTAGAAGAATACAAGATGACTTAGATAAAATTTCTAGTCGGTATGATGGATGTCTGCTTGTTCTAGATGTAGAAAAATGATAGTTAATGCAGGTCGTCAGGTTACTTATCCTGCAATGTTTGAATGCGGTGTTAATGGTGTGTCGCTTGGCACAGTCGTGTCTATTAAGTATCTAATTATAACGGTGCAAAGCGACAAGTAATGGAGATATTTTTCTAAGGTCGACTTCGTTCATTGGGACAATTCTCGGAAAGAGTAGCTTGTTCATCAAAGAGATCGCATAAAGAATACTAGTGCCACCCATTCTTGAGTGCTGTTGTAGAGTTTGGGATCCCCATTAGGTCGGATTAAAGAATGACGTCGAAGCCATTCAGAGGCGTATTGCTAGATGTGTTATCGATAAGTTGCATCAAATCCCAAGTATTAGCGGAATGCTCCTCGAATTCAGTTTGGAATCCCTGGAAGGAATGTTTTTTCCCGAGAAGGAATATTGAGAAAATTTGGAGAATTGCTATTTGCAGCTAAATGCACAACGATTCTACTAACGTAAATTTCACGTAAGGACCACGAAGGCAAGAGAAATCAACGTTCGTACACAAGCTTACAGAAAGTCTTTCTCTCGCTTTATCTACTAGTGGAACTCGAAAGGAAATGATTAGCAGTCGTACAATGCACCCTTTGTCACGCTCCGTATCATGCTTTACCAAGTATGTACGTAGATAATTAAAAACCATTCAAAGCCAAGATCGCATAAAAAAATTGCTTTATTTAAGACCACCACTTTCAAAAGTCATTGCTGTAATCTTTGGTTCTTTAACATCTTTTCGTTGTGGTATCAAATAAAGAAATTTTTATGCCATCTTGGCTTTTGAATGATATTTAAGAACTAGGACACATCGCCCTTCAATACTCTGAATATGTATGTAGATGTCGATGTTGAAAGACGAGGCTACGCCTGGAGATAACGACCGTTTAGCTTTAACAAATTACAATAAGTGTTAGAGATTCGAAGCTTACTTTATTTCTCTACAGCATCAAGGACCATTAGCACTGGCTCTTGTAAGCTGCATTACAATTTCAATTTGTCTTTTCCACTACTGCACAGTTTCGGCTGTTTTGTTTTTGTAGCTGTTCTAGAAAACCGACACTGAATTAATCGGAAGGTTAATTCCAAGAAATTCTCTCTTAAATTCAGTTTGGCCAATGCACATAATAAGTCATCCTTAAATTTCATTCGGTCCTTAGGCTTTGTTCTCACTGCAATCCGTCGAAAATAAACTTTTACACTGCAAGATAGTGGGAAATGGATTCTTTAGCCTGAAGTCTGTTGACGAACATAATGCGTACTTGATATCAAGGTTGCGTCAAGACATATCCAGTTATGTATTTTCAATACTTTTTCTTCGTTGAATCCAAGAAAATGTCAAATTATAGCGAAAACAGTTACCAAATTTTCCTTCAGTCACTAAAAATGGCCGCACAGATTTTGTTTCCCTATTTTGCAATTAGAAAAATACTTGGCTGTAGATTTTATTAAGAGTTACAAATGGTGACTACAGATTTTACGCACAGCGGGAATAATGGACGAAGACAAAGTAACAGAGCTTTTTGTAAGGAAGGGGGTGGGGGCTTCCAATGTCTTCTCAAATGAAATTCACAGCCAATGTGTTGCCCTTACGGAAGATTGCGTCAGTGCTATTACGGACGGAATAAAAAATAGAAGTCACCGGGTATGTGGTGATTTTTGCATTGTCTTACGGATAAGACAGGCACCTTCATACCTATTTATGACGTGTTCATCCAAATCTTGGTTATTCTGATGATGTAAAAATCGAAATGCGTAATTGAAGGAAGTATTCACCACACAGCCTCTGACTTTCATGTATTTTTATAGCGTCCAGAATAGCACCGATGCAGCCTTCACGTTAGGTAAAAACGGGAGCTTACGTGTTACGTGTCTTCACGTCACACACCTTATAGTGCGATGCTTGTTTTGACATATACACTGAAGCACCAAAGAAACTGGTATAGGCACGCGTACCCAAATACAGGTATATGCAATATGCAAGCTGGCAGAATACGGCGTTGCAGCCGGCAGCGCCTATGTAAGACAACAAGGGTGTGGCGCAGTTGTTAGATCGGTTACTGTTGCTACAATGGCATGTTAACAGGATTTACTTGAGTTTGAATATGGTGTTACAGACGGCGCACGAGCGATGGGACACAGTATCTCCGAGATAGCGACGAAGTGGGGATTTTCCGGTACGATCGTTTCACGTGTGTACCGTGAATATCAGAAATCCGGTTAAACATCAAATCCCAGAGATCGCTGCAGCCGGAAGAAGACTGAAGAGAATTGTTCAACGTGACAGAAGTGCGACTATTCCGAAAACTGCTGTAGATTTCAGTGCTGGGCCATCAACAAATATCAGAGTGCGAACCATTCAACGAAACATCATCGACATGAGCTTTCTGAGCCAAAGGCCCACTTGTGTACCCTTGATGACTGCACGACACAAAGCTTTACGCCTCACCCTCACCTGGGCCCTTCAACAGTGACACAGGACTGTTGTTGACTGGAAACATGTTGGCTAGTCAGTCGAGTTTCGTTTGAAATTGCATCGAACGGATGGACGTGTACGGGTATGGAGACAACCTCATGAATCCACGGACTCTGCATGTTAGCAGGAGACCCTTCAAGCTGGTGGAGGCTCTGTAATGGTGTGGGGCGTGTGCAGTTGAAGTGATACGACTCTGACAGATGACACGTACGTAAGCATCCTGTCTGATCACATGCAACCATTCATGTCCATTGCTCATTTCGACGGACTTGGCAATTCCAGCACGACAATGCGACACCCCATATGTCCAGAGTTGCTACAGAGTGGCTCCAGGAACTCTCTTCTGATTTTAAACACTTCCGCTGGCCACCAATCTCCCCATACATGAACATTACTGAGCATATCTGGGATGCCTTACAACGTGGTGATCGGAAGACATCTCCACCCCCTCATAGTCTTACGGATTTATGGAAAACCCTGCAAGATTCACTGTGTATGTTCACTCCAGCACTACTACAGACATTAGTCTGAGTCCATTGCACGTCGTGTTGCAGCACTTCTGTGCTGCTCGTGGGGGCTCTACACGATATTAGGCAGGTGTACCCCCTTTTTTTGGCTCTTCACTGTAGTTCCGAGATGGACTTTTAATATGGTATCTGCTGGGCAACTACGAGTTCTGTATTAGGATAGAAGTAACAACGGAATGGACGAGGCAATAGACTGGAGTGAAAGACGCGCGACGGTCGTCATCCACGACGTGTTACAGCCGAACACAGTAATGTTGTGACTAAACCATAATCGAACCTATATCGTTTTCCTCCTCGGCGTTCAGCCCCTCCCCCTTGCCCCTCCTCAATGACTGGGATGAAGAGAGTGGCAGGTGGTGTTTAGACAAATGTCTGCTGCGGTCTATGACAGCAGCCTCGGAGGAGCGCTGACGTCACGCACGATGAGTGGACCCATCTCTCACGCGGAAGACCCCCCACGAGTGCGCACAGTGCAAGCGGCGGCCGTTAGGCAGGTGACAAGCTGCTTAATAACGGGGCGCCGGACGGCGGCAGAACAGCACGGGCGGCACGGCCGCGCTGATTTAGGCGGCGCACGCACAATGTTTATAGCGCGCCCGGCATCACAAAGAGCCGAGGCGCACATAATTAACGGGTAACCGGCGCGGCGCGGAGCGACAGCGCGACACGACGCTTGTCCCCGGGCCAGATATTGGGCGGTTAACGAGTCCGCAAGACAAAGGATGCAGCTCTAATGAGGTCCCAACCTACACCTGATTAGTGCAGGCGCTCTAGTCCGGTACCGCGTACGCTGAGGGAAGGACGCCATTTCTTGTACGCACGGCTACTGTCCGTAAGTGTCCTGACATTCGCTCCCTTCCTTGCTTCTGTATCTGTGTCCACATATAGGGTGATTCAGCATCCCCTGCCGATAGGTTTTATGCAACCTGCATCACCATCAAAAACCACGTGGTGGTTTTCCATACTCTCTCGTTCTCTAGGGGCAAACTACTAGTCCTGCAGAAAAAAATGAGCAAGACCTTTTTGTACGAAATTTAATGCAATCAAATCTTGTACTGAGATTTATCTACGCTGGAGATCAGGATTTTCGGGTATTGGAAGAAAACGCATTTGTAGGTCTTTCGTACGTTTTCCTTGAGTAATTAGCTAACAGTGGAATATAGAAAGAACTTATCCCAGAACATGATTAAACTGCATTAAATTTTCTACAAAAAGGTCTTCATGTTTGCACACAGCGAACGCGAGAATATTGGGTTAAAGCCATGGGTTGTGGCAACTGAATGAGCCTGTGCAGTTGTAAGAGCTGTACAAAGTAGCGACTATTTGTTGTCCTGTATGTTTACTGTATTTTCGAGACACGTATTCGTTACTGAGTATCATTAGTATACCAACTACGCGTCAGTACTTCTTTGCTATCCTAACAAGTTGCGAGTATAAACGTGATTGTGAGAAGACGAACATTTTTGGGCTTACTGGTTTCTGACTGCACGGTATTTACACATGCAGACTCGGCGTGGATAAAAAAAATGTTTGTACTCAGCTCTTTAAGATGATCATAAAACAGAATTAATTACCAGGTATACAACAATGAAGTCCGTAAATGCGAAGAATATAAAAAAACTTTCCTGGCCCACTGTGGAATATTTTTGTCTCTATTGCGCACTTTGTGATTACGATAAGTGCTCACTTCATCCAGGTCGGACACGAATTGTAAGCGGGTAAAGAAAACGTGGCGAGTGTCATACCGTATTCTGTTCTCCGTGACACTACCATCTGGCTTCGATGACATTAGAAAACTTCAAAGATACCAAACTTACAGAGTCTGGTTTTTATTATTAAAAACAAAGATCGTTAAAGAGTCAATGACCAGGAAATGAGAGTACGAATTGGAAGATATTTTTAGGGAATTTAAGAAGGAAAGGCACTTTATCGGCTTATTTTGTCGTTTCTGGTGAAATTTGTATTATCAGGGACGGAAATGATTCTTTTAGACTCTTTAGTGTGAAGGCCACGTTTGTGAGTCAGCACCTTTGTAAAATATTCTATGCGGGCAGGGCAGTGTGTAAGTTGAGACTGTAGGTCTAGAATCTTCGGAGCCAACGGACTAATAATTTTATATTATGCTAATAATAATGTTTCAAAATGGCAGTGGGCATAAATACTAAAAGGAAGCAAAAAAGTTTTGTTTTTGTGTGGCAGATAATATCTTGGAGAGGTAAATGTTCAATAAGCATCTAACGTGTGGAAGTTAGAAGTATCAGACTTTTCAAGCTGATAAAGAAGAAAGGTACAAGTAAAGTAAAACGAGGAGGTAAAGTATACACGAACTTTAGAGGAAGAAGACAGGACTGACAGCGAAACGTTTCCGTTACTCCGCGTCCACTGAGGATAATTAACTGGAGGAATACGACAACTGCAGGTTCGGCCGAATCGGTCGAGAATTGCAAGCTGAGAAGAGAACGAGCAACTCATGCAGTAACTAAACGGTACTTCGAGACTCTTAGAATACTCGTTACCAAGTTACGAATACGTACGATATTCAACAGCCTTAATAGTCTATGTACAGCGTTCGCAGCATACTGCCGCGTGCCTAATGCCTGGAGTTCGCTAGCCACCGTGCACTGTTTAGAAGATACGGTTCTCTTCTGTTACGCGTTAGCTAAACCCCAATGAAAAAACAGGTTCTTCACACGTCCCAGTGGAACGACGATTACTTCCATTGGCTCCGTCATTGTTACTTCAGTTACCGTAGTTCATCTGCTAGCAAGTCTGCACTCAGTAATTAGGAAATGATGCGTGGGATGGAAGTACTGAAAGGAAGCAAGGATCCCATGGCGGAAAAAGACACAAACTGGTGCTTATACAGGGTGAACCACCGACAAAATTACCGAAATTTCTCAGGTATACTTTCTGAGTGTTTCGGTATGATGATCCATGACCTTCCGCGATTCGCTGCACAGTAATTTTATTTCATTTGATTTCTAATCCTCGTTTATCTCTGTGTCAGTATTGCAAAGAACTTGTATATAGAACAGTGTACTTGTCGATAGTACTTGCAGCGTGTTTCGTAAGTAATGCCCACTGTACTCTTCGCCCTCAAGCTTACACACTGCACTATTCGGTTATGTCTCTGGATTTCATTTCCCCGGCAGTGTTGCTTTTATGTTAACAGCAGCACATAGCAGTATTGCTGGGTCTGTTGATTGAGGGTTCGACACCTCGCTTACGGCTTCACTAAATGGAATGAGGGGGCACAAAAACGGTATGCAGAGTTGTTCACGTAGCGACGGCAACCGTATCAATATTTCTACGACTTTTTGAACTCATCATTAAGTCTATCCATGCTGATGTGTAGACTTGACGTACAACCTTAAAATGGAAAAGGTAACAAGAGACATAGCCTAGCAGTACTGAATGGAGCCTTGATGCCGAAGGTTTAAGAGAGCATTAGTGTTGTCAACAATACGACCCGTCAGTGAATGGAACAAGTTTGTTTCCAAACGTAGTAAAAGCCGAATACCGTCGATATTTACACTGTCATGCAGATGTTTTCTGTGCAGTACACACACTACGGTAAACGGAGGCAAGAAATCAAACGAAATTCAACTACTGCAACAAGCCACTGGAGACCGTAACATTAAAATATCCATGAACAATCTCCGAAATTTCGATGATAAAATCTTCGGCGTCGTTAAGCCACGTCATATTGCTCTTCAAACCACTTCACCGCTTGATGTTTCGATCCCTCTCTGCTACGATCACGTTCAGGAATCCACTGGTGTCCCTGATGGCTCAACACTGTCTGAAGACAGTGTCGTGTTTCATTATTAAAGGTTATTTTCCTTCGCTTTTTCGGAGACGTTGCGTTACTGACCGTCAGTGAGCACGGCACTGTCTTTCGACAAAGATCTGCCACCCAGGGACACCAGTGGGTACTGAAAGAGATCCTAACAGAGGGATCTAAACGTCGAGCAGTGAAGAAGTTTGTAGCGCAATGTGACGCGGCCTAACTACTCAGAAGATTTTAGTGATAACAACACTGGACTAGCATTCCGGAAATGTCGATTCGAATCCGCATCCGCATCCGACCACGCAGAATTAAGTTTTTTGTGGAATCCCTAAATCGCTCCAGATAATGGCGGGTGGGTTCCTTTGAAAAGGGAGCGGCCATATTCCTTTCCCATCCCTGAAACAATCCGAGCTTGAGATCAGTCTCTAGTAACGTCTACAGGACGTTAAACCCTTATTTTCCTTCCTCCCTTCCATGAAAATTGCCACGGGAGCCTTGGACTTGTATAAAACACGCCATAATTTTGTCGAAGTTCGGTTTCATATTGTATATAAAAAAAGATGGAAATAAGACAGCGAACCAGAACATACGCAAACGTTACGGACGTGATTCTTAAACGGTTTACAATACTGTTACCGAAGTGCAGAGGTAATAATTGCAAAGCGCCTGTCTCCTTAACTTCTACCACGTTACGAGGACAATTTTTTTTTCTCTAACTATATTATTCAAAAATTCCATGCAGATGAATTTATTCATGTCATATCCATTAAACTGCAAGTGTTTATATGTTTACGAGTATCATCAGGAACCAAGTGTAAAAACGGGCAGTCCTTTATGATATTTACGATAAAATGTCTGACTAAAATGCGTTGCAGCAGCTTTCGGTGGTTCCATGGTGCAGTTTCCTACGTACACTGAAAACATACAGCACTGTCTATGTAGAATCCATTCGATGTGTGATGGCATGCCTACTGATTAGGGTTTTTAAAGATGAGGGATTACTTCGTAATTGATCGCATTAATTTCTTGTATGAGGTTTTACTTTACAGATGTATTGCACTGTTTAACTTCTGTTTTCATTGAACTCAATAACTTTGAGAGGGAGGTAGACCAACCTCTGGAAAATGTAGTAACGACAGTTGGAAACTGGCCAACTAGCAATTGCACATTGGCAGAATCATATTCATCTTGTGTCTTTGTTCAACAGCTTTTAGAAATACGGGACCTTAACTACACACTTCTGAAACTGTATGAAAATTATTTTTAAGAGTGTAAGAAATATATATGGAATACAATAAACTAGTTGTAATATCTTTACTGCATCTGCAACAAAAGTCATCATTAAGTAAACGATGGTATGAAACTTTATTACGGCATGTAATGGCCACGTTAAAAAAAGGTTATGTGTACCACCAGATCTCTTCACGTCTTACTGTATTTCCACTGTGTAACACAGTTTCCACCACATCATAGTCGGACCATATCAGTTATCATATGAGGCTAATGCTTCAATATTATTAATTAATTATTTAATATTACATCAATATTAGAACATTAGATTATTATTAGTTTCTGGTATGAAATTGAAGCTGCGCCACTACAGTATGGTTGTGTGTGTGAGTGTTGTCAGCAAATGCACAGTATTTTTATAATGACAGATTTAATAAATACTAATAGTTCTGAAAGTCACCATTCTAGCTTCATACACTGTCGCAATTTTGGAGTTCAAAATATTACCAGAGCTTTAATAAAATATTAGACTTTCCCTGTTACCGACGATAGCCTTTTACGGTATGCTCTGTTAAGAATGTGTGTGTTTAGAAAAGAAGAAACCGGTTACATGAAACCACATGAAAGCAGAATCATGTAAGGAGCGAGTAATGTTTGATTGTGGAGCTTATCCGAATAGTGCTTTGGGCGTATCTGTAAGCCTTAGCAACCTCGACAGGTCCCGTCCAGCGGCTTAAAACAATGGATATGCGCTCACGAGCAAGGGTACGTGCAAGCGCGTTCATAAAAGTATGCAATTCGCGTATCTAAACAAGCAGCCTGGTACGGTATTTCTGAAGCTTTTATACAACCGAACGACCTCTCGTTGGTCCTACGTTTTGTTGCGCTTCTAAAGCACCACCTCTCGCAAGCAAACGGTTACTGTGGCGCAAAGCTATCAAGTTCTTTGTTCTTAATTGGTGGCGCTCGCAAACAGTTCATTGTGACAAGTTCCGCGTCACAGGACTGCTCTCGAAAGCTGCGCTTTCTTTTGTCTGTAGAAAACGGCAAAACGCGTTTGTAGCGCAGTCTGCTATGCGATAAAGAGTGTGACCAGCTTTCCATATCGTTTATTTACTTTCGATAATACCGCGAAGCTGACGTTTTCAAAACGCAACGGAATGGCGCGATAAAATAAAAATGGTAGACATAAGGTACCGCAAAAAATATTTTGTTCATATCCCCACGAAGCGGAGTAACAGATTAGACAACTGTCTAGTACCACAAAATGTCTCCCTCCCTCCCCCCCCCCCCCCCCTCTCTCTCTCTCTCTCTCTCTCTCTCTCTCTCTCTCTCTCTCTCTCACACACACACACACACACACACACACACACACACATTTTAAAAAGCACTTCATTATTATTCCAGGAATAGGAATTTGATATCGCGGTTGAATCTTGAAATGCTTACCGAAGTCCGCGACAGTTTAACCGTAGAGAAAACAGCACTCTATCGTTAACTCATGATGTTGCTTCCACCAGGATGACATGAATACTGACCTTAGAGCCATTTGAACCCGTAGTGAGATAAGCCTCTACATCCTTACATTTGTCCTCTAGCCATCCCTGCTTAGCTATTTTGCACTTCCTGTCGATCTCATTTTTTAGACGTTTGTATTCCTTTTTGCCTGCTTCATTTATCTGTAGAAACAAAAAATTAAAAGTCTGAAACGTTCTAGTTTTATAAATTTCGTTTTCTTTCACCATGTATTCTTTACTTCGGTTTGGAAGCGTAGACACACTTAACACCTGTTACGAAGACACTCCATGTACGTACGTGCTTGGGATGTGTTCCAGCTGATGTATTATAATTAGAAGCGGGATCTGACACCGGCGAGATTATACGGCGATTAATGTAAAATGTTACTTTTACCGAGGGTTCACAAATACACCATTTGTGAGATAACTGAGAAATCGTGGTCACCGAGCTGCCGCTACTTTCAGTATGAAATACTGTCTTTTTTTTAGACAATAAAAAGTGAGCAGTATGGGCCATAGAGCTGTCTTAATCAGAAGAGTTCCAGTTTGAGTCATTACCTGAAATGTATCCTATAGTTGAGACATGAAAATGAACAGGAAAACTAATCTTAAGCACCGAAATTTGTGAGGGAAAAGTATACTAGTATTCAATAAGTTTTACGTATCATCAAGAATAAGAAATAGTTACATAATGATACAAAGACACTAGGCCAGGACTGAGACGAGCAACTCTACATCGTTATGGCGTGTTACCCTGCCTCTAGACGACGGTGCCCAGCTGTTCTCGTCCGCTCTAAAGAATCACGTACATAATTCATGCCTCGTCAACAGTAAACGTCATACCCTACCTTCAAAAACTCTGAATACTCCTAGCCCTGCGCCAGACCTTACAGCCAGTCAGGCACCTGCCACGAGGTTTTCTCTGATGGGTGCTACTTGCTGACTGCTCCACGGCACCGACAAGAGTGAAAATTAGGTCCCAGCAAGAAAACAGCAAACTGTCAGGTGGGCACTATTTTGTGTCACCCTGTATGGATGCCCCTACAAAAATCTATGTCCGTCTCACCGGCAAGTTCTGAGCGAACTCAACAGATCTGTTAGATTGTCATTACGTAGGTGGTATTAACCGCAGCTACGTTCCAGGAATGTATCCCTGCTCTCCGAGTGCCCTTCAAACCACGTAGCCCGTTTAACGCTCACTGCCATCTTTGAGTCAAACGAAAATTACACAGAGTGTTCAAATTATTAGCGCCCGAGCTAAGAGAGATGATACAGGAGACAAATATTTCGTAAAGCAACCATGTGTCGGAAACACACAATGTGTGAACCCTGAGCATGCGCAGCAATACACGAGGCGATTACAATACACACAGTTCACATGTCTGACGGATGATGTAACACCCCAATTGTAGAATCCATAATGAACACCCTTTTGTTGCAAAAAGAAATAGAAAAATCAGTCATCCTGACAGTGATTACAGCTACTGACAACAAAATTTACACTCTGTACAGTTTGATTGACAATGTAAATACTAATGCTTATCATAAAGGTCTGAATGAAAGAATACCATATGATACGAAACAGAAACTTTAAAAAAGAATTCAAAAGAATTATTATTTCCGAAAGTTTAAAGACCAGACCACAAACTGACCAAAGATAACATTTATCCTAGAAGAGTTGTAGCCGTATCGATCTTCAAGTTCGCTGTGACTACAATGTAGCTCGGCAACTGAGATGTTAACTTCACTTCTCTCTTGTACTCTTGCAATAGTAGTACCCATGTTAAACTCTACTAGATTGTTTTAAAACCGATCTGAAGTTTAAAAGTTTTACTGTTTGAAGTATTATTCAGAAGTCGGTCAGAAGTAAAATCATCGTTACAGTTTAGACAGATAACGGGATAGTTGATATATGTGACAGAAAAAAAAAACTCTTGTGATTGCTGATTTGCGATGGGACTTAGTCTTCGTGATACTTAATAGTCACGAACATCAAAGGGCACAGAAAGAGATTGATCGCCGACAAATTCTATTATTTGACTAGAGCAGGCAACAGATAAACGCAATCACGAAGAACTTACAATTGCGCCGTTTTGTCAGAAGCTATCGTCAAAGTCAGAATTGCTGATGGAAACAGACTCGATCTCCTGAATGAAAAATCGGTGTGAGAGTGTGTGTGTGTGTGTGTGTGTGTGTGTGTGTGTGTGTGTGTGTGTGTGTGTGTGTGTGTGTGTGTGTGTGCGCGCGCTCAGTGCAAGGGACAGATAATTACGAAGAACAATAAACTTTAGTAATTCTTCGTGTCGTATACATAATTTAATGGGCATTTTACGTTTATTTGTGAAATTAACTGACTCTTCGGATAACATAAAAGTGAAAAGTGATTTAGTGACAATTTAACTGTAAACAGCAATAAGTTTACACCGAAATACGACGCATTCTGAACATTGCTCAAGAGTATGTTATCTCTGGAATTACGTCGTGTAGCTGTTGAATATGCGACGTAGCGACGCCTTGACGACGGAACAATAATTAACCACTCAATATCCCCCCAAAAAATCATGATGTGACCTTGGCTTGGGTGATGGATTGGTGATTCAAGACATATTTTCAACTTTTGAATACGCATTCTCAAACCGGGTAGAAGAACTACAACCAGCAAGTTCGCGTTAAATGAGAAGTCTGTCGCGAGCACACAAAGGACTTCTGGTTATCATTTCAGATCAAGCGAGTCATCGCGTTGTCGAGTGGTGCAGTCGCTGTAAGTGGAGAAGATCGATAGACGACGAACACCATTGCTTTAACTACAAGTAAGGGCGGCGCACACACTCCGGCGAGCTGCTCCATCAAGACGTTGATATCAGTTTTGAGAGAGAGTGTCTGAAACATAACCAAACCCCGCAAGGAGTTTGTTTTTATAATATTTACAGATTGGCATCGTCGTGATCGACGGAAGCCGTTCCACATTATCTCGACTGGGACAACCATCACCATCGAGCCGAGACAAAACGAGACATCACAAAGAAAACCCACGTATTAAGGTTGAGCGAGGTCATGAAAGGCGTTTTGCAGTAAACATGTGGGCTGATTTCATGGGCGACTGCTTACTAGGGTCTCGGATTTTGCTGCTCGACTCAGGTGGCCAATGTACAGAGTGTTCACCTACCGACGGCATTGGAGGAGGTATTCCCTAGATACAAGGTGGGCCACAGCACATTTTGCAGAACGGGTCCGAGCAATAGAATCCGGCAAGTTTGGCGATCGGTTGATCCGCCGGGTAGGGCCTGTACACCGCCCTGGCGGATCTCCGGACGTCACGCAATTAGACTTGTTTCTCTAGGGCTGTATGAAAGCCGACGTGTATTCTACTCTTGTTAACTCTGAGGCGGAATTGGTTGTAAGAATTCTTGCAGCAGCCACACAAATATAGAACACAACTCGTATTTTCCATCGAACTCAGGACTCCCTGCTACGTCGATAGCGGCTCTGCGCTGAAGTCAATGGTGCTTATTTTGAATATTTATTGTAATGCAACAGTGATCAGAACAATAAAACAAAGAAAAAATTTCACATTTTATTCTGGGCCACACACTACAAGGTGGTCCATTGATCGTGACCGGGCCAAATATCTCACGACATAAGCGTGAAACTAAAAAAAACTATAGAGAACGAAACTTGTCTAGCTTGAAGGGAGGAACCTGATGGCGCTATGGTTGGCCCGCTAGATAGCACTGCCATAGGTCAAACGGATATCAACTGCGTTTTTTAGATAGGAACCCCCATTTTTTATTACATATTCGTGTAGTACGTAAAGAAATATGAATGTTTTAGTTGGACCATTTTTACGCTTTGTGATAGATGGCGCTGTAATAGTCACAAACATATGGCTCACAATTTTAGACAAACAGTTGGTAATAGATAGATTTTTTAAATTAAAATACAGAACTTAGGTACGTTTGAACATTCTATTTCGGTTGTTCAAATGTGAGACATGTACCTTTGTAAACGTATCATTTCTGCGAACGCATGCTGTTACAGCGTATTATCTGTGAACACCACATTAATGCAATAAATGCTCAAAATGAAGTCCGTCAACCTCAATGCATTTGGCCATATGTGTAATGACATTCCTGTCAACAGCGAGTACTTCGCCTTCCGTAATGTTCGCACATTGGGCTGACGCATGTTAGGCGTTGTCGGTTGGTCACGATAGCAAATATCCTTCAACTTTCCCCACAGAAAGAAATCCGGGGACGTCAAATCCGGTGAACGTGCGGGCCGTGGTATGGTGCTTCGTCGATCAATTCACCTGTCATGAAATATGCTATTCAATACCGCTTCAACCGCACGCGAGCTATGTGCCACCCTGTTGGAAGTACATCGCCGTTCTGTCATGCAGAGAAACATCTTTTAGTAACATCAGTAGAAGATTACGTAGGAAATCAGCATACATTGCACCATTTAGACTGCCATCGATAAAATGGGGGCCAATTATCCTTCCTCCCACAATGCCGCACCATACATTAACCCGCCAAGGTCGCTGATGTTCCACTTGTCAGAGCCATCGTGGATTTTCCGTTGCCCAATAGTGCATATTATGTCGGTTTACGTTACCGCTGTTGGTGAATGACGATTCGTCGCTAAATAGAACGCGTGCAAAAAATCTGTGTTCGTCCCGTAATTTCTCTCGTGCTCGGTGGCTGAACTGTACACAACATTCAAAGTCGTCGTCGTCATGCAATTCCTGGTGCATAGAAATATGGTACGGGTGCAATCGATGTTGATGTAGCATTCTCAACACTGACGTTTTTGAGATTCCCGATTCTCGCACAATTTGTCTGCTACTGATGTGCGGATTAGCCGCGACAGCGGCTGAAGCACCTACTTGGGCATCATCATTTGTTGCAGGTCGTGGTTCACGTTTCACATGGGGCTGAACACTTCCTGTTTCCTTAAATAAAGTAACTATCCGGCGAACGTTCCGGACACCTGGTGTCGTCCAGGTTACCGAGCAACATACATAGCACACGCCCGTTGGCATTTTAATCACATTAGGTATACATCAAAACGATATCGACCTTTTCCGGGAAACGGTCCATTTTAACACGGATAACGTGTCACGAAGCAAATACCGTCCACACTGGCGAAATGTTACGTGGTATCACGTACTTAAACGTTTGTGACTATTACAGCACCGACTATCACAAAGCGGAAAAAGTGGTCCAACTAAAACATTCGTATTTCTTATCGTACTACACGAATATGTAATAAAAATTGGGATTCCTATTTTAAAAAACGCACTTGATATCCGTTTGGCCAATGGCAGCGCCATCTAGCGGGCCAGCCAGAGCCATCTGGTTTCCGCCTTCAAGCTAGAAGAGTTTCGTTCTTTGTAGTTTTTTTCGTTTGATGCTTATTTCCTGAGATATTTTGTCCGGTCACTATCAATGGACCACCGTGTATAACCTCCTGCACACTTAGTACAATATTTGTTTCAGACACATGGTTGCTTTACGAAGTATTTATTCTTACCTACGCTAACATCTTTGTCAGTTAGGGCACTGATTTTGGAACACACCGTAGTTCACAAGGCGTTGCACTAAAATTGGCCACGTCCAAAAATGCACTCACTCACATCTCGAGGACACAAAGAAAATGGGGAAGGGGAAAGTGACTTTTTTAAATTTATAGTTTCCTAACAAATTAAATATTAATACCCTAAATGAGGTGTGAGCGTAACACACACACACACACACACACACACACACACACACTTCTTTTACCCAGCGTACTTCTTTTTCACGGGTACTATACTTCCAAATGTGGCCGCTTCCAAAGAAACAAAAGCCGGGCGCAAAGCCCCCGACGGCGGCGGGCTGGTGGCAATTTAAGCGAGACCATTCTGCGCGGACGTGCCGGCCTCGGCGCGACAGAGCACCGAGATAGAGAAGGCGGTGCCTCGCCTCCCTCGCCACGCGCAGATAACACGCGCCGCTGCCCCCGGCGCCGTAATAATCATAATAACAGCAATGATGGCACCGGCACTGCCGGCCAGGGGGTGGGGGTGGGAGTGGGCTGTCGCAGATGAACTCGCTACGATGAAAACAGCGAGGCAGCCGAGCGGGGGTGGGAACCAGCGCCAAATGCGTGCCGGGGGCATCTGCCTGTATTATATAGTGAAAAAAAAAAGAAAAAACCGCCTCCGTCCGCTTACAGTACCGTAACGGGCCGGTCAATATTGAAATTTCGCTCTGCTATCGATAAACTCTGTGCCGTTAAAGCCACACTGCTGCGTTAACGAGGCTGGGGATATACGCTGAAAACAGCGAGAGAAGTGGGTGGAGGCTGGGGGAGGCGGGGTGAGTAATAAGGGTGTGAGGAAGGGGTGCGCGGTGTGGAAGGGATCAGAGTTCCAGCGGCTTTGCACAACACTGTTCACGTGCCATCCGTGAAGAAAAAAGTAAATACAGTTCCCACTGGAACGGTGCATGCGTGTTAGTCATTCAGTGTGTGTGTGTGTGTGTGTGTGCATGCGTGTTAGTCATTCAGAGTGTGTGTGTGTGTGTGTGTGTGTGTGTGTGTGTGTGTGTGTGGTTTCTGTGGTGATGCCAGACGTTCCGACTGTTAGCGGTCAATACAGTCACCCTAAATAATTTTCAATTCAGTTAATTGAAAGAATTCTGACACACACACACACACACACACACACACACACACACACACACACACACACACACACCTTTTGCAAGTTTTTGTGCAAATATGGCCACTTGAGTAGCACGTTTTTGATTTAATGATACAAATCTCAACGTTTTTACTGGCTTCGATCCCCATCTATCTCATCGTGTGGAGGATTTCTCCGTCGGCAGTAGCGTCTACTGCTTTCCTCACCAATATCCTCCCATCTTGCAGCCAGTTTTTATTTCCATTTCCTCTAGTCTCACTCATCTGTCATCGTCTTTTGTTCACCTTCATAACTGTTAACAAAACTTAGAAAGCAAGCTTTTAACAACCTATGACAATTTCTGTATATCTGTAGCATCGCAGTTTGACTTATTTCTCGAATGATGTTAAGTGCCGACAGTCTGGAAAGCGATTCATTTCAGACACACTCAGTCGTGTTTTTTCTGCTTTTCGAATTTATTACGTTTCCAGTTTGAATCTGATTTTTTATTCGCTCACCAACTGCATGATACTTGTGACCTTTTGTCGACGTTCAATATGGTTGCAACAACATAAAAAAATGGTTCAAATGGCTCTGAGCACTATGGGACTTAACATCTTAGGTCATCAGTCCCCTAGAACTTAGAACTACTGAAACCTAACTAACCTAAGGACATCACATAACACCCAGCCATCACGAGGCAGAGAAAATGCCTGACCCCGCCGGGAATCGAACCCGGGAACCCTGGTGTGGGAAGCGAGAACGCTACCGCACGACCACGAGAAGCGGGCAACAACATATAACATTCCGGCAATATGCGATACATTCTCCGGACACACGAGGATAACAAGACGGCGTAATGTTTCGGATTACGCGCAATGTGAAAAAGTTATGTTTTTCTATATCTAAAAGCAGCTGCAAGCCGCCCAACGAACGTGAGTACATGACAGACTGTGTAACAACCCAGTTCACAGCATAACTGTATCCACAACACTACCGCAAACCAAACAGTATAACGCTGACATAGGTAAGTTTACTTTTTGATATTTGTTTATCAACAGTCAATCGCACAGTCGCGGATGACATGCTCTATGCCGAGAAAGCAGTAGCAAAAAGAAAGAAAATATCCTGTAAACAGCGGCAATAAATTTAAAAACAACGCTGTAACGTAAAGTAAATAACGTATTAACCAACTAATCACAGAACACAATATTTGGAACAAAACAGTACACATGTAATGATTTCTTACGATGTTTATAGGCACGCTATGTTTGCGTATTAACCCACTGATGATAGCGATATTGTCACTGAAATCAGTTTGGGAATAAATAAATGAAAAACTTAAGTGTTTTAAATCAAGGCAGACCCGCAGTCCCATATTGCTATCTTCAGTGGAATTCTGTTTCGTTTTGATACGCGGTTTTTGTAGATTATGAAGCAGTTCACGTCTTGTTTCGTTTTTCTTTACGTACATAAGTGATTACTTACAGTTATTCGACTTTGGCTGGCATCTGCGTTTCCTCTCATTTGATCACATGCTCCAGGTCGCACTGTAATTTCACATAGGAAATATAAGAACGTTTTCACGTCGCAGGTGAAATTACAGTGCGATCTACTGATGTGACCAGATGAGAGGAAACGCAGACGCTAGTCAAAATCTCGAATAACTGGGAGTAATCACTTATTTACGTAAAAATGACGTAAACTGTTTTATAATGTACAAATATATCAAAACCGGTTTCCCTCATTCTAGATTTCTCTGAAGATGCTTTAAAGAAGAAAGGCGAAACGTGCCCGGAATAAATAAAATACATTATTATGAGGTCTTTAGTCCGAAGACTGGTTTGATGCAGCTCTTAATCTAACTATCCTGTGCGAGCCTCTTTATCTCCAATTAACTATTGCAAACTACATCCTTCCGAATCTGCTTACTGTAGTCCTCTATTGGCATCTAAGATCCTTAACCCCACACTTCCCTCCGATACTAAACTGGTGAGTGTTCTATCAACCGACTGCTTCTTTTGGCCAAGTTCCGTCACATATTTCTTGGCTTCGCATTTCTATTCAGTATCTCGTCGTTAGTTACGTCGTCTACCCAGCTGACCTTCAGTTTCCTTCTGTAGCACCACATTTCAAAATTTCTATTCTCTTCTAATCTGAACTTTTGATCGTCCATATTTCACTTCCAACAAGGCTATACTCCAGACAAATACCTTCTGGGAAAACTTACTGACAAATTTATATTCGATGTTAACAAATACCTCTTCTTTAGAAACGCTTTTGTTGCCATTGGCAGTCTACGTTTTATATACTGTGTACTTCAGCCATCATCAGTTATTTTGTTGCCCAAATAGCGGAACTTATCACTTAAGTGTCTCGTTTCCTAATATAATTCCCTCAGCAACACCTGAATTAATTCAACTACATTTCATTATCTTTGTCTTGCTATTCATGACGATCATCTTATATCGTTTCAAGACACTGTCCGTTCCCTTCAGCTGCTGTTCCAAGCCCTTTGCTGCCTCTGACATGGTTAGAACGTTATCTGCAGACGTCGAAGTTTTTTACTTGTTCTCCCTCAACTTTAATTCCTACCCCAAACTTTCCTTTTGTTTCCTTTACTGCTTACTCAGCCTACAGATTCAATAACGTCGGCTATAGGCTAGAACCTTGTCTCGCTCCTTTTTCAATCACTGCTGCCCTTCCATCACTCTCGACTCTCTTAACTGCCGTCTGGTTGCTGTAAAAATTGTAAATCGCCTTTCGCTCCCTTCACAATATCAGAGAGAGTATTCCCGTCAACGCTGTCAAAAGTGTTTTTTTTTTACGTCTACAAATGCTATAAACGTAAATTTGCCTTTCCTTAACCTATCTTCTATGGTAAGTCTAAAGGTCTGTACTGCCTCGCGTCTACCTACATTTCTCCGGAATCCAAACTGATATTCCTTGAGGTCGGCTTCAACCAGTTTTTCCATTCTTCTGTAAAGAATTCTTGCTAATATTTTGCAATCATGACTTATTAAACTGACATATCGGTAATTTTCACACCTGTCAGCAACACACTACAGCAAGAAAGAGGCGATTTTTATTGAGAAAACGAAAAATCTCGATTCTCTTATTTCTAGGGGTAGCGGAAGCTACCTTTTACCCAAAGGGCTCTGTAAATGGAAGCAGTAGTAAAGAGATGAGCGTCAGCGGAAAGCGTTGAACAGAATACCGCCAGAGATCGCCGAGCATTGGTGGCTGAATGGCGGTGGCGGTGGCGGTGGTTAGGGAGGAGGAAGACGTGCGGAGCTGCATTGGCGGCGACGACGCAGGAGATAAGACGCAGCTCGGGGCAGGGACAGGGCATCCAATTACTGGCAAAAGGCCGTGCGAAAGCGCTTTCACAGGAGGGATCGGCGTCGTGCCGGCTGGCCAGGAAACATCTCCTGAAAGAGGCGGAGGCGCGCCCCGCAGTAGCACACAGCTCACAGTGGGCGGCTCTGCCTTCGTCTCGCTCCACCTCCTCCTCCATCCCTCCTCCACTCCCTCCCCTGAAGCTACCGCCGTGGCAGCGCTTCGCCGGGTCACGCCGGCCAGACCCCCGCACCACCGGCCGTGAATTATTCCCGCGGGCTGGTCGCGGTTCGAGCAGTAGCGACCGGCGGCAGCGCCACCCCACAGAGCTGTGGCGCTGCTGACCCACGCCGAATACCAAATGCGCATCGGCGCAGCGAGAGATTTGTAGCGGCGATGGGCCGCTATGTCGGTGTGCCGCCCATTCGTGTTCTCCAAGGGCGTGGTCTCACGTTGTCTTCGTTCACCACTGAAGAGGAACTCTCAGCGTTCCTGGCTCTTGGACCCGATACTCTATTCCTACAGATTACACCTGGCGAGGAGAACACGGCAAGGGCCATACGTCGATTAGCCAAAAACTTTTTTCGATGGAAGAGGGGTCAAAATATGCGAACGTTTATCTCGGGCTCATACATAGATATTCAATCGTTTCTGACAAATATCTTTAACATTTCGCGGCCCTGTCAGTATAAATTTTAATTTTAATAATGAATAGCCACAGTTGCACCGTTTACCTAGAAATTTACCTAGGTTTCAGTCGGGATAACCCAACCTTCTTCAGAATAACAGTATCTATCGTTTGTCCATAGTGGACATCGTCAAGCTAAAACTACAAATCCAGATACTGTTTTTCTGAAGAATGTTGGGTTATCCCGACTGAAACCTAGGTAAATTTCTAGGTAAACGGTGCAACTGAGGCTTTTCATTATTAAAATTAAGTTTCTGAGAAAACTGTGGTCAACGTTTCCGATGCAGTTAACGTCTTTCAGCGAGTAAACAGTCCAACCGAAGCACCGGCAGTGTTTTGAACCCCGTGTTCGAATCTCGATTATTTTAATTTTTGTTTTTCCATTTATCTACCCATGTCCGTAACAGATTTCTACATGAATGTTTATTATTGAAATAATGTTGTCATTACTCCTCTACTAATCGTACGTCTGGTGTATGAATAAAAAATTCTTGAATGGAAAAATTATTTGAAATTGCTTTCGGTGAAATTCCTGTCAGTTTTCGGGAAAAGTGATCCGTTTCGCGTGGTTTGCCCCCAAATTATTGCCAACGTGCGAAATCGCTATCAGTGTTAACAACGGTTCTTTCCCTAGTTAGATTCATACGAAGAAACGTTGTGACAAACCTGCCTTCACGCCATTCTCGTGGTATTCAGAATGTGTGTGTTTCAGCGATCGGTATCATCCAAGGGATGACACCAAATCTTCCTGAAGAATGAACACGAGAATAAAATGTAACAGTGAACATTTGATATAAGAATGAAATGTAAGAATGACAGTTTAAAGAGATTGTAACCCTTAAAAAAGAATATTTCAAGTCAGAAGATGCAATGGCAGTGAGGTAATTGTAAAATTACAACTGAGTGTAACAAGAAGTGACACACACACACACACACACACACACACACACACACACACAGTGTGACTTCTTGTTAAACACAGTTGTAATTTTACAATTACCTCACTGCCATTGCATCTCCTAACTTTAAAGATTCGTGTAGTAACATTCTACGGACATGGGTAGATAAAGGAAAAAAAGAATAAAAACAATAATCTGGTTTCGAAGACGGGACTCTAAAGGGAGATCCAGGCATGCTAGCCAGTACGCCACGACCTGGGCTGAGCTTACCGCACACTGAAAGGCGTTTAAGCTACGTTGGAAACATTGACGGTCGTTTTCTCAGAAACAACCACGTATCTATGGATAAACCGAGACACGTGCTCGCTTATTTGGACTCCTCTTCCGCTGATCAGGTTTTCTGGGAAATAGGGTAATGGCACTTGAGTGTTCTCCTAAAGTTGAACGAGACTATAGTAGCAGATCCTTATGACGTCACAAAGTGGGATAAGGCAACCAAGACAGATAATGCTTAAATGATGCAGCACTCGAGGAGAAACTACTTGCGCTTTAATTGGATGTTGTAGTGAAACAGGACATTATCCCCTTTTCTGCGAACAAGCCTGTACTATCTGACTGAAAGCTTCCAGACACCATTTTGTAAAGCACAATTGACCACCAAGTGTCACAAGGGAAGGAGGTGCTAGAATAAAGAGGGGCGGAGAGTACTGTATTGTCACTGAAGAAGCAGTAACAGCAGATTTGGTCAGCCAGGAGAGGTCAGTGACTTCCGAAGCAGATTAGTCGATAGATATTGAGTGCTGGTGATGTGAAGTGGAAACAGGAAGGAGGAACCACGGTTAAGGCAAGACCAAGCAGACCTTTTGTACTGACATACAGCGACCATTGTGAACTGCGAAGCGTGGTTGTAAAAAAATCGCTTGGAATCAGCTGGAGGAACGACTCCACGAAATCTGAAATTCTACCAGAGGAGCAGTTAACATAATTATTGTGTATAGTAATTTAAAAAGCTCACGGGTACAATGGTCAAGGTGCTCCACACACTTCTTTAATCAGTGCTAAGTGACGCTTGGGGTGGTTTGAGAGGGCTACTTCTGGAGTGAAGAATCACGCTATAACCTGTGGCAATCCAATGGAAGGGTTAGATTTGACGAATGTCTGCGGAAAGTTGCTTGTCATCATGTGTAGTACCAACAATGGTGTACTAGGCAGGTGGAGTTACGGTATGGGAATATTTTTCATGGGTACGGTGTGTTCCCAATGAAGGAAGATTGTGCTGAACGCCCCACCGACATCGAGGTCATTGGTGACGGAGCTGGAGTTCACATTGTGAAGAAGGAAATCGGCCGTTCCCTTTCGAAGGAACTATCCCGGAATTTTTTCGGATAGATTTAGGGAAATCACGAAAAACCGAATTATGGATGGTCGGACGGGGATTTGAACCGCTGCCCCGTGTGCTGGGCACTGCGCCACCTCGCTCGGTAGCGTTTTCCCCTTACTGCTCTTAAGACAAAGCTAAATTTAAAACGATATTAACACGTTACTGCAATGTGTAGAAGGACAATTCGGAGACAATGATGTTGAATTGGTCACGGTAACATTCCTGAAATGGACTGGCATATCAGGAGTGCTGGCCTGAACCCAGGGATAAGTTAGGAGGTCGACTACGCTCTGGACCTCACGGTCAATTATCACTACCTGGTCTGGTTTCACTTCTATTCCTCCACAGACATGCGGATAAGTTATTGGAAGAGACCCAGCCGAGTTTGCTGGAAAATGGTAATGAACTGAATTCTGATTAATAATACTACTAGAAGATTTATCGTGTATAGTTGACAGGCGTATGCTGATTAACCCATCTTTGTGGAAGTCAGTTTTCTATTTTCTCTGATGGAGTACGTTTGTTATAAATGTAGACGGCATTTCAAGAAATTACCGATTTCCTTACTTAGGTTAGATGAAGCCATTTATCTGTTTTTCTGCAATTCCAGAAAGCCTCACATCAAAATAAAGGTCTCATTACCTGTTTGCTACTTCTGTGTTGCATGATGACATCGCACGAAGACGCCGGGCTGGTGGAACTATTATAATTTTGGTATGTTGTTCTGAATTAGCGTGATACAATAATGCGCCTTACACGTTCTGCTACTCCAGTAAAAGAGAGAGAGAGAGAGTAACGTCCTGTTTGTGGTAACGCGGAGCAGCAAAAGCGCATGCTTCTGTAACCACGTGATATTTATTAGACACACATTCTGACTGCAGTGGGAAACGGGTGTGTTCTTAATTGGCAGCAGTATTTCCGTAGAACTTTGTATCGCCTCCACACGTAAAGTGATTTTCAACATGCAACGCTCTAACCACCTTTGCTCTGCAGCTGAATGACCAGCCTTGTTCATATGGTACGTGTGCCATGAAGAGATCAAATGCGACCACAGTGGTCTCCAGGGTCAGTTTGCGGCTACAGATAACGCCACGAACTGCGTAAGGATCTCAATTAAAAAATATAATAAAATTACGGGAAAATGGCAAATAATGCGCCAGTAAACAACGTCAGAGAGAGTATCAATTCAAGTATGGGTAATATCGATGAGAATTATGTCAACAGCGTTCCAACTAAAACGCTTGCAGCGTTTCATAGATAGATTGAAAGTACCTTTAGTAATTGTTAGAAACCACGGGCACACTGACGGCAAAAATGAACTTATGATATAACTTTCTACAAACACACCTAAAATAAAACACTTCGAGTTCATTCTTCTAACGCCACTTTTTTCTGGTATACGATTCAGCACCGAGCAGCGTAGTTCCAGGCACTTCGTAGTGGATCTCCACGTGGTCTCTACGAGTCAGTCTGACGTTCGTGTATGCAACCCGCATTGCTACTGCGCACGGCAGTAGGCATAACCGTCGGCGCTCACTAAACAAACCAGCTTAGCGGCAAATTCTCGGTCGTTATGCTCCACGCAAGTACAATGACTAAACGTTTTAGTTAAATCTAAGGTTTTTTAGTCGTTATAAATATAAATTGCTCATAATCCCTGTTATTTAATAAGCACTGAACTGCACAGAATCAAGTTTGAGCCTACGTCCGCGTTTACCATTACGGCGCCCTTAGTGCACGAAGTAAGGTAACTTTCACACATTCTCCCCGATTTTGTTTTACTGATTTTCATGTTGGTTCCAGTATGCATGAGCTGGTCTAAAGCTGCAAAACCACCTCTTTATGCACACAGCTAAATGAAGTCGTTGTCAAATACTTTGCAAGAAAGATTAACTTTAGCCAAAGAATACAGAGGTAAGTTGACATTACGAGAACATACGTAAGCACTGTGTGTTTAAGGATTTTACGCATGGTACTCACTGAATACGTAATCAACTGCAACATGTTTTAGGGACGAAGCTGCGGCGTATTGTCTACTATTGTTTCCACGTCGGTGCAAGACTTACCTGAAACAAAGGAAAAGATAAATTAAAACCCTTCTTTCAACACGAAGTATAGCCAATGCCAGAAAATGGTCAACATGAGCAGGTAAAATATTAGACATTCCCTAAGGAAACATCCAGGACCCATAATAGGCTCTAGATACAAACTGAAAATTAGTGTCAGTCTTACGTTAAATCATTCACTGATGCTTTGTTTCCAAGGAAGTACCTTAGCTGGCAACACGGAATTGCAGAACCAGCTTGTATGTCCATGTTGTTCATCGAATGAAAGCTCTCTAAAATACCGACAGATTACAGAAAGCGTACAGAAAAACAGGCTAAGAGTACACTCATGGAACACCCTACACCGCGTACATCTATACTCCGCAGTCTACCTTGCGGTGTGTGGCGGAGAATGCTTCATGTACCATTGTTACTTCCCCATTCCTCTTCCAGTACCCAATGGGTCGAGGGAAGAAAGATTGTCGATAAGTCACCGCATGGGCTCGAATTTCTTATTTTATCTTCACAGTATGTATAGTAATGCACGTAGGTAGAAGCTATGTATTTGTTGACTCTTCTGGAAATGTTCATTCTCAGAACTTAAACAATAAAACACATCGCTATACAGAGCTTCGAGATATGAGGTGGATTACTTTTATGGAACCTTCGATCTGCGTATTCGCCATATAACTGATGGCTATTTGTCTGCTACAACAAAATCACGAAGAGTTACCGATACCTCGTATATAAGTACATAACCTAACTCACGCCTGAAGCTTAGTTGTTAGTTTAACAAGTTGCTATATACAGTACGGCAGCTGGTACCACCGATTCAAGATCCTACGTGTGTGTCCACATGCGTACCTTTGACCCAGAACATTTGCCTTGTCTTTTTGACTTTTAATGCTGAACTCTTAGATTTATTTAACATATTTAATGGACCGTGATTTATAGTTTACCATGTCACATCGACTTATTCAGTATTAATAATAGTTCAACTTCATGTTACAGAAGCAACGAGAAAAGAAAAAAATACAGGCTAAGAATCTAACAGGAAACTGATCATCCATTAGAAGTATAGCTAAAGAGATTGGATGTAATGAATGCACATTACGTAAGAGAATTAAAGCAGGTTTTGGAGTAACGTCATTAGGGCCTATCAATAGGTGTTTTTTATGCAGTCTAAAATTTTTTTTGATCCCACCAAGCCTATAATGAGGATGAAACAGGAATACAAACAGGACCGGGAAAACTGCACAAAAGTGTGGCAAGAAATGGAATAATAATTTTTCTTTGTGTTAAAGTGTTTCATCTTTAAACTAGTGATATGCTAGTGTCGTTTTGATTTTTAACACGATCACGATGATGGAGACAATGATGGTGATCACTCTGATATAGTAAGATATATATGGCAGTACGTGACGAACACAGCCTTTTTCCTTGAGTCTGTTACATTTAATTTCTTTTTAAGTGGAATTTTGCCCCACAGTAACGGGATTTTCGCCCCAAATCTGAGGCAAAGATCCATTTTCTTCATTAGTAGCATTTTGTTAAATATAATTTTCATACATCACACAAGCAATCTTTAGCTTACGGTATCGCGTAGTGTATGATCCTAGCTATATTCTGTGCAACTTTCATTGCCATGTAACCAGAGAGGCAGAAATTAACCCCATAACGTGAAGTTGTATTTAATCAACGATCTTTGTACGTTAGTTCTCTGCTTTATAAATCCAATTTTTGACGTGCACCTTTCTTTCGAAGCTCTGGCAGACATCAGAACTCTTCTCGTACTTAACTGATTAGTCATATTTACATACCACTTCCTTGGTTTCCAGCTGGCGTGTTGGTCCAACCATGTGTACCCAAGTGTTATTACTACCAGTTTCAGAACAATTTCTTCTCCACTATTTAGCTTTTCTAAGCGCACTCTCTTGGATCTTTGATGCTGGAGCGCCACACGACCCTCCACGTTACAGTGGCGTCTAGATGGGTTTCTGCACAGGACAGCTATCAGATTCGTGTTAAAAAAAAAAAAAACAGACATTTTAAGATCAAAATATTGTTATTACGCAGAAATTACTAATTGGGGGTTCTAAGAGTGAAACACAATTGAACTGTTCTCTTGTACAATTACGACACTAGCCTCAGAAATTCCGTAGTTTTACTTGTAAAAGCTGTAATTGATACAGATACCACTTTAATTAGTATAGTTATGGAAAGGGGCCATAGGTCTTTTAGTGAGAAGTATTTCACAATCAATTTACGTGAAAACAGAATTACGGTATCCTGACCGGTATAGAAGGCGAAGCACAATCAACTGTTCAGTCTGTCCGAAGCGATTTACGTTACGACGACCAGAGGGGGGTAGCCTTAGAGATGAAAAGACGCCTGACGTACAGTGCTTAGAAGACCAGTATCACGAAAGTTTTCTTCTCCTAGAAAACTTTTGCTGGAGGAAATGGTCAGCGTTGATGGACGATCTGGGACGCTTGCGAGGTTGCATTAACAGAAGTAATGAGGAAGATTTAAATAACAGCCGTGCCCTTTACAAGGGTTCGTTCGGTCAGCGCCAGAGCGAAGGATAAATTACAGGGAAGACGTCCATTGCGGAGTCAATTAAAATGTTCCGAGACGTTCGAAAATTAGGTAAGGAGCATGGGATTCCGTGTAGCTCCGTGTAATTGAGAGACTGTAGTGGTTTGGAGGGGGGAGACAGTGTTGCCAACCTGCACCCAGCCACGCTTGACGAGGCTCTGCAGATACCTAGAAAACCTGCAACAGAGCAAGCCAGTGGCACTTAAGAAAATACCCGAGACTGCCGACGGTTGACGGCTATCACTCTGCTCTACAAAATGTTGCTCTCACAAAGCTACGATGGTAGTTAGACAAGTCTGGTTGATCTCCATGAAGGAATGGAACATTTATGTTGCGTCTTCATGGTTGTTAAGATTTAATATTGCAAGAATTGTGTAATTTCAATAATTTTCAGGGTGCAGTTTATAGTTGACAGCCGTCTGAATTGGTTACTGCGTCTACTGCGACTGAAAATGGAGAAAACCGAATGTTATGCTGTTAAACATTTTCATTTGAAGAGTTGGACTGCTCACAAATCGAAACAGAATTAGATGAAGTTCACGCGGACTCTGCACGTTCGTTAAGGACCATCTACTTTTGGATTAATGAATTTCAACGTGGTCGGACAAACATCGAAGACGAAGCGCGTTCAGGCCGTCCAGCTGAGGGCAATAATGGCAAAATCCGTTATGCGGTACTGCATCAGCCGCGGATAAGCACTCGTGAGATTGCGAAGACTGTAGGCATCTGATATGAGGCGAGTGCATAATATCCTACACCGCCAAGCAAGAGCGCATTCGGCACAGCAGTAGAAAAAAACCGTCTGGCGATATTTAATCGCAGTCTTTAAAACTATTGGCGCTGCTGATGAACCGGGGGCTCATTATTACACAGCAGAGTTAAAACAAAGGACCAAGGTTGGCGGAAGTGCACCGACCATGGCAAAACCAATTTGTCAGTTCATAAAGGGATGACCACTGTTTTCAGGGATTCCTAAGGAACAATCCTCATATATTAGTTGGAAAAGGGCAGAACCTTAATTGGAAACGATTAAGCTTCATTGCTGGATAGTCAATCTTGCGTTGGCTGAAAGATCAAGGTTGGCACACACAAAAAGGTGCTCTTCAGGACAATGCAGCATCGCACACATCAGCGAAATGGAGAAAATACATGAATCGGGCTTTAAATTTGTTCCTGATTCGCCCTTTTCTCCAAGCTTCGCCCAAAGTAACCTCTTCCTGTTTTCTAACTTCACACTTCGGCTTGCTTGGAAGAAATTGTCATCACATGAGGAAGTGATAGTTGCAGTCAGCGTGTATTTTGTAGAGTTTGACAGGCAGTATCTTTCCAATGGTGTAAATCCCTCAGAAGAGGGTATGTCGAATAGTAATGTGAGTTGTTTATGAAACATTTTTTCTTCCTTTTTTTCAGTCTTATCAAACCACTCATATTTTTAGTGCTATTCTATAAAATACCTTCGTGATGACCACTAGTCGTACTCTTGAGACAGATTCGGGCTTATAAGGGATAAAGGGGTGGGGGTGGGGAGGCGGGTGTCTGCCGTCTTTCTCACCGCGGACCATTGGCGAATAGGAAGACGAATGTTGTACAAAGTGTACCCTCTACCAAACACTGTACTGCGTTTTCCGTTGAATAGCACCCGTCCTGCATACACCTATGGTGTACGACAGGTGCTCAATTTTGGCACAAATTACCCTTCGCCATATACTTCACAGCAGTGTCACCTCTGACATTTTCGGATTCGGCTGATGGAAGCCGCCATTTATTTTTTGGCCCGCGCGAGCAGCACTTGCCCCTCACTCCACTGCCACGGCCCTCCGCCGCTCCACTCGTCTCGCCGGCGGCGCGTCCGACTGTCGGGGCGCGGTTCAGCGGTCCGACCTGAGGCCACGCAAATTGGCAGCCGAGCGGCGGCCGCCAAAATTTCATTAGGGCCGGGGCTGCAGGCGCGGTCGGTCCGTTTTAATATTCCGCCCTGGCGGGCCGGCACTTTTCCGCCGCTGCGTCCTCGATAGAACCACCGTCTCGGTTAGGCAGCAAAACCACCAACAGCGCATCTCCTACTTTTTTTTCTTCTTTTCTTACTCCGCTCCACAGTTTACGAACGCGCAACTCGCGAACAACGCTTAATATTTCTACGTACTGCTTCCGAGGTCCACTAAAGGAAGCGCTGATATCTGAAAGAGCTTTGATAACAACAAGGAATTGAAACACTGAAGTGACCTATAACACCGCCTTGCAGAGGGCAGAAAGACCAACGGCGAAATTCTCGAAAATTGGTGGGGAGTGGTGTTTTTGAGGAAATTGACATACTAAGAGTACGGACTAATAGGCGGACAGATTGTTGAACCAATGCCTACGAACAACGGAGTGTATATAACGACTGCGTTTCACTGAGACCGAAGAAAAACCGCTCGTCGCCTCTTTAATACTCTGCCTGTTCTCAATCTGCCGTTGAGTGTCTCTCCTTATACCTGACACTGGATACCAACGCATGCCTCTGTCATTACGTAGCTTGCAAAATTTGACTTCTGCCTTCGTTGGCAGGACAAGACAGTAGAAAACTGACAGCGTGTAAATGCGATTACTATTTTAACTAACCAATGCTATTAGGAGAACTACCGTAGCCTACGCTTACTTATGATAGTCTACTGAAGGCAACGGTAGTTTTACAACTCTAGTTGTACGCTTGTGTTGAGGATGGTAGGGAGAGGGGAGCGGGGGGGGGGGGGGGGACGGAGAAGGTAGAAGCTAATTATCAGACGACTCTCCAGGAAAGTTGGGAACCACTAGCATACTCACTTCATTAGCCACTCCTCCGGGTCGTTTAGTCGCGCACCTGCTGTTGCGGGAAGACCTGTCAGGTAGCGATAATTGATGCATTTGTATTTAGTCAAAATATTCCTGATGCATGTCGAGGTAGTGGGAAAGCTAGGGCGTTTACTAATTGTTCTGAATATGTACCGTAATTATGCACAACACTGGTTCTGCAATAAAAGATATTCTTATAGCGGCCGTCACGAAGTAGGCACCTCAGGCTCATCTCATCGTCTTACACCATTGCTATTTAGTGGTAATTTCAAATGTTAGTGAAAACTCCGAAAAAATACTGGAAGTCTCTCTTTTTAATCTAGATCACTATGGAATAATTCTCGAAAGAAAATTCTTGATAGCTGCTACGAAAAAATAAAAACTGGCGTTCCAGAAATTTTTTTTCTTACTTCAACCTGCTGATAAAACAGAATCACTGACATATTTTGAAAGAAGAAAGTACATGAACTTTCACAATGTTCATATATTCATTTGATACATATTTTATAATGGAAACAAAAACTCCTTCCGAGGTAAAAAATAAAATATCGTAACGAACAATGTAGTCGTTAATGAATTTGCGTTGTGTCGTACCCCGTAGAAAATTCCAGCGAGAAAGCTGTTACGAAAATCATAAAATCAGTTTTAGTCACGTCTGACTGACATCTATGAACGCATTTTATTTGTGAGACACTCCGTGCGTGGCAGCACGCGACTACTCTCATGTCTCTGCCAGGATTTTAGTTCCGACGGCTCGCCTTAATAGAACCGAGAATATTCCTTGTCTGCTGAAACACGTCAGTGCACCATTCCATGGAAGACAGAAATCACAAGTGAAGAACGATATCGCACAGAAGCACTGAAGTTCCACCTGCCGCTGCGCTGTTAACAGTGTGGCAACAAAGCTATGAGGCGGCAAAATCAGAGCACTGAGCGCCTGAGAGAGATAGAGAGATAGAGAGAGAGAGACTTGTTTCGGAGCGCTAAACGGCCAGGTCATCAGTCCTCAAGAGAACAACGGCTATTCTCTTAGTAATTTTCTTCCTCACAACTGTATTTGTAGTTTTAATTTGTTGCAATTCATTTCGAAGCAACTACAGCTTTGGCTTCCGATGACAAGTTTTGTTGATGTGAGCCAAAAAGGAGCATTTCAGCTTTTTGTTAAAGACAAACCATTAAAGATAGAAACATTGCCTATGTCACCAGCTAGAGGATGGTTCAAAGTTTTCTGTTACCACACAGTATCCCCCCCCCCCCCCCGCACACACACACACACACACACACACACACACACACACACACAGACACAGACACAGACACACACACAGACACACACACAGACACACACACACACAGACACACACAAACAGACAGACACACACACACACAGACAGACACACACACACACAGACAGACACACACACACACAGACAGACACACACACACACAGACAGACACACACACACACAGACAGACACACACACACACAGACACACACACACAGACACACACACACAGACACACACACACAGACACACACACACAGACACACACACACAGACACACACACACACACACACACACACAGACACACACACACAGACACACACACACAGACACACACACACAGACACACACACACAGACACACACACACAGACACACACACACAGACACACACACACAGACACACACACACAGACACACACACACACAGACAGACACACACACACACAGTGCTAGAGAAGCATCGAAACGGTAGTTTATTTCATACTAAAAAACGAATCAACATGTCTTCCTTGTTTCGTCAGCTTCAACAACTCTGTTTCTCAGGTCTTTAAGAGTAGCTGCCAAAGGTGGGACAAAGACACCTATGTAGCACCCACAGAAAAAAAACTTAGTGTGATACCGATGACCTTGGAGGCCAAAAGCAATGATCAAGAGATTGTTGTCCAATCCAACGTTATGCGATGCCGTTGTTAAATAACACCGCACTTCATGATGAAAATGAGAGGGGAGGGGGGGGGGTTTACGCATAAAAATGGATTCATTAGAATTTCGTGAAGTCGACGAAACAACCACATTTGCGACACGTCGAGGTATGACATTCCTGTCACAGTTTCCTCCCCAGAACAGGAAGGTCCATGAACTTCGTGAACAGAAACGCTAGAGAACACATTCAATTTCGATCACACTCTTTTATATTCGACGACATCAGGATTTTGTAACTCCCAAATTCTAACTTTACGGCGGTTTATTTCATTCGATAGATGAAACAGATTCATCCGGAAACCTGTATCGTTCGGAAAAGGTGTTCTCTGTCATATCCCGAGCAATTTAATTTCAAAATTCGTACTTTCTGTTATGGTCGCCGGGACACACTGGCTGCATTAATTGCACGTTGTAAGGTTTCATATGCGGGTGTCGTTCCAGAGAGAGAGAGAGAGAGAGAGAGAGAGAGAGAGAGAGAGAGAGAGAGAGAGAGAGAGAGAGAGGGAGAGGGAGGGAAAAAAATCACACAATTTGAAGAAGTTGATACTTCTGGTCTGCCTGCTTGTGCACTTCGGAGGGCTCTGTGTGAATGCATCTTTGATACGCTCGACATTCTCATCAGACGAGCGTGAGCGACGTGATCTTTCCTTTTCACAGGCAACCAACTTCCAAGAATTTGTATGCCAGTCATAAATCACCTTGTGCAGAGGCGGCTTCTTGCTGAATCGACAGCGGAATGCAATTTGCACGTGAACAATGGATTGACTCTGCGCAAATTTCGGGACGGAAAAGATGTCTTTTGTGGTATGGTCGCCATGTTGCCATCACAAATAAAAAACAGTGCTGCTGTGTCAGAACTATGAAGCAACCTCTGTCCAGTGACATACACAATGTGTTTCTATCTTTTATAGTTTGTAATAAACTGAAATTGTTCTTTCTTTTCGAATCACACGGTATAGTGTACGTCTTCCTGCAATGGTGAAGTTGGAAGACTCAGTCTCCGTAATTGTCCCTTACCTTGAAAAGTTTGTATTGATGTGACACACAGTTTATAATTTTTGTAGTTAAACTCGATAACTGCCCTGCTTGCAAGATTATGTCATGTAATTGTATCCGGTCGAATGAAGTACGCCTGAAACCAATGACAAAAGTTACTCCGTAACTGCTGCTTTAGTAGAGCCAGGGGATACGAAACCGAACGACTGACCCCTAGAGAGAATTTACCCAGCTCCTGCCCTTTGTCGCATTTCCTCCTGCGAGAGTCCCGCTTGCAGTAACAGATAGCTTCAGACGGCAGTCAGCTCTGTGGGGACTGGATATGGATCCCGGACCTGCACGACTTGTTACAGAACACCTGCTGTCTCCCAGAACTCCGCCCGACCCTGGGGACGACACTCAGCAGGTCTCGGCTGAGCTCAGCTCATCCCCGGTAGGACAGGGAAGATGAGGAAGAGACGCGACCAATACGCCTGACGGAATACCAGCCCTGGCGGAGGGAGGGGACTCGGCGCGACAGCTTGCCAATATCTGCACTCCAGCGGCCACGGACCGGCAGTGACGGTGATCGCGTTTCTCTTTCTCTCTCTCTCTCTCTCTCTCTCTCTCTCTCTCTCTCTCTCTCTCTCTCTCTCTCTCTCTCTCTTTCTGCGGGGATATTATCGTTGAGTGCAGCACAATGCAACAGCCAAACAGCCAGATAATCTCAATAGACGTAGGTCCGGAAACCAACCAAACAATGGTTTCCTCGATACGATGTATTAGGACTGAGTACATGAACACCTTATACCAGGTTTTTAACAAGGAAATTCACCGAATGGTCGTGCAAATTCCTAAGTTATTTTATTTATGCTTTCAGTTTCGGAAATTTAATATCCCATTTTCAGGTCCCATATGCATCTCAAAAATTATCGATACTGGTACACTAGGGCCACCTCTTTCTGGATGTCGTGAATTCTCAAACATCTTGGACTGCAGGTGTGCTCAGTCACTGTGAAGTGCTCGAAGGAAGCACTTGAGACTTCACGACATCCAGAAACAGATGGGCCCAGTATGCCAATATCGATAATTTTTTACTGTGAATATGGGGGCCTGATACTGGGATGTTTAATTACTGAAACTGGTAGCGAAAATGAAACAAATTGCCTTCTCAATTTGCACGACTGTTTTCCGAATTTCTTTGTTAAATGTTTCATCAGTCTGTCTCTAATAATGGATCAACAGAAACCTTAGTGATCCCGAGGAACCAAACTGCAGCATCAAGACATTACAGTACGTGTTTCACATCTCGGTCGGTCATGTGAAGTCTGGCCGGAGCACGTCTTATCTATGCCCATACACGTTCAAAAATTCCAGCCGTGTTCCGAATGCACTGACAACTTGCAACACAGCGTTCGCGGAATGCATCGACCCTATCAATAGAACTAGAGTGCACCAAAGCTATATGAAGGTGTACCGGTGCTATATTTGTGTGTGCTGCACGCATTATCTACCTTAAAGATCATTGTCAAAGCATACATTCTCGGCGTTTTAACACTGGCATAACTGATCTGTGATTTCCAGACCTATGTTACTTGGATTTTTTCCTCGCTTCTTCGCCCCCCACTTGTCCCTTTCGTTTGTACCTACGAGGCTCATTTCGAAAGTTCTGCACACTCTAAGACAGAACTGGTACACTTTAAGCGAGAACTGAAGAGAAGAATTTATTTCAGAAAATAACTTTACAAGCCTTCAACTTATCTCCATTCTTGCTTACGACAGCTTCTCAACGTTTTGGCAACTTTTGTATTAGGCAAATTTTGTATTGGCCACCTTCATTGTTGAGCTGCCTTATTACTCGGGTCACCTCACTGCAAGCTTCATCACATTGTACAAAAACGTTTTCCCTGTAGTCGTTCCTTCAGTTTGGGAAACAAAAGTCTGGTTGGCCTATCTCAGTACCTTATGGTGGATAGGGAAGTATTCCCTGTCTATATTTGTTCAGCGTTTCTCTCACTTCGAAGGGGGATGGAGGGGGGGACAACATGCCGTCTTCCATTATCATGCAAAGTGAGGATACCAGCTGAAAGCATATCAGGCATCCTCTGATGAATTTTCGCGCGAAACATTTTACAGAAACAGCTTGTAGTACGCGCCTGTTACAGACGTCCCATGGGATATTCTATTTGAGCTGTGACTCCATTAAATGTCGTACGCAGTGGTCATCATCAGCTTCGCCTTCGATCGTTAGCGGCGAAATTTTTTCTTGCGTGGAGAGTCGAAACTTTTCCACTGCGACGACTGAAACTTCACTACTGGCTCAAAATCTCATATTCAGATTTCATCACTTGCTACAATCTTTCAGGAACATAGGGACCATATTTCTACGATTCCTTTGCGACCTGCTTTCTGTTATTTACCAAAATTATGGTGAACCTGTCTGGCAGAAACTCTTCCTATCTTTAAAGTTTCAGTTGTGATTTTGTTAACTGAATTGACAGACATTCTGGCCTCGCGTTCAACTTCCTCACATTTTTTTCGTCGACCCTCTCTTAAAATGTCACTAACAATAACCTGAGAGCTGTCATCTGTTGCATCTGACGGCCTTCCACTTCTTGGGTTGTCCTCAGTGCTTATCCGACCTTCACAGAAACGAGCACACCACCGTGATTCTGTGCTACGATTCACAGTACTATTCCCACATACACCTCTCGGAAAGCGGTATTAATTTCCGTACGGGTTCTCTTCACATAGCCTTTCGATTCTGATGTAGGAACGCTGGTCATTATGAATAATCCAACTTGACTCGGTTTCAGTTTCCATTTTAAACTAAATTACTGAGCAAATCACCTAACACAGATACTTCCATCACGGCTGAAGTCTCGCTCAGAACTGACATGAATTTCAGCTTGATCTCGCCACCATAATGGACGCGCATTCACAGTGTTCAGGACTGTTTTATGAAGTAACTCTGGTAGATCAAACGTGCTGTATATTGCGCGGATCGAAAAGAACCCGATAAGATTTTAAATGAGCCATGGGGTGCGGACGACATACTCCTTCCAATATTTGACTTGACTCCGCAATTTTTTTTACAGAGCCTTATGACCGGTAGACGCGGTGTGATTTCCACGATTTCTGTACGGGTACTGCAGACTCTTATTACTTTGAGATAGTTTTCTAGGTAAATGCACTGAATTGGTTTGAGGCAACCTTTTGTGTCTGATACTCTGAATTTTTTGCCTTGTGTAGACTACATATCAAGGCGCCATTTTTCATTGACTTTCTTACTTATGCAAACTGACGACACTTCAATTGATTACCTCGGTTTCCCGGTTTATTTTTGACATTCTCCCAATTCGGAATTGTACTGAAGTGACAGAAGCCATTGGGTATTGATATGCCCATAAACATACGGCGGTGGTATCACATACGCAAGGAATACAATGGCACTGCATTGTCGGAGATGTCATTTGTACTCATGTGATTCATGTGATAAGTTTTCCAAAGCGATTATGGCCGCAAACCGGGAATTAACAGACTTTGAAAGTGGAGTGGCTAGGCGCATGGGAGATTCCATATTGGAATTCGTTAGGGAATTCAACATTTCGAGATCCACAGAGTCAAGGGTGTGCCGGGAATACCAAATTTCAGTATTATCTCTCAGCACGGACAATCAGTGGCCTACGGCCTTTACTTAACGACCGAGAGAAGCGGCATATGTGTAGAGTCGTCAGTGCTAACGGACACCTAACACTGCGTGAAATACGCACAGAAATCAACGTGGGACGTACGATGAACGTATTTGTTGGGATAGTGCGACGAAATTTGGCTATAATGGGCTATGGAAGCAAAATACCGACCCGAGTACCTTTGCTACCAGTGTGCCTTTGCTGGTCATCGCTTGCAGCACCTCTCCTGGGCTCGTGACCATACTGTTTGGACCCTAGACCACTGGCAAACTGGCAAACTGGCCTGGTGAGAGTGAAACGGTACAGTAGTTTCCGCTCCATAAGCAGCAGGTTTCGCTGCTCGCTCCCACCGGGAAGTACAAACTGAGGCGGCTCCGCCGCCAATTTTGCTGTACGACGTGGCTGGCCGAGGGTGCAACAAAACCCATGTGGACGGGAGGAAAGAAATGTGTCAGGCTTCATAATACGTATATATATGTGTCGTTAATTATGCATTTCTTGTGCGTGAATGTGAAACTGCACATGAACTTTCCTAATCCTCCTCACACCTTTCCATAAAGCGTGGCCAAACCTTAGTTGTGAAGTATTTGTGTAGTATAGTAGTACCAACTTTACTCCTGGGTAGGGGATCAGGGAGACAGCACAGGTAGGTAAAAGTCAAAGACGTTCCACTGTCACAAGATTTGGGGTGGAGAGGTTGGTCATGGCCAAGTGGTTCGACCATCCCCTCCACCGGGGCCCAGGAAGACCTCTGGGTGCCCGCGATATTCGGGAGTGTTACAGAAGACGGGGAAGTGAGCAAACGTGCCCTCAGTGCATCTATCTCAATGTTCACGCATGGAAGAGAGGTATTTGAATATTTGTACTAATTCTTTTATTTCCAGCTTCGGATTGTGTAAGGAAATTAATATTCTCGTTTAATTTCGGAAATTTGACCCCCTTTGTTAATGTATCTGGCCCCCAGTTTGCCCGTTATCCTCCTCACACAGTGGATGTCCTATGTAAAAATTGGGAGCCTTTGGTGGTATACATTTGGCCAACGCAATTCCGTCTTGCCGGTAGAAATGTGCGTGCAGATTAGTATATAATATACCCGAGCTATAAGTTGCAAAATTGTAGTATTTGTGAACTGTAACAATTGATGCAATCACTGTGAAGTCGAGTGATAATGTTTAAAATAAATAGGCAATCAATAGTCGTCAATCTTTAACATACCCCAAAAAAAAATCACATAGGAGTCAAGTTAAAGGAATTCATCTTAAAATGAACGATATAGAATGCAGGGACCCCACACATCAGCGTGTGAGCCCTCCAACCCCGTTGCTAGCATCGTACAGAAACGATACGCTCTCTAGGTAGCACTCTTAAGCCTGCCCTCCCCAGTTATCCGCTGCGCAATTTTCATTCAGGGCTTGACGACATCAACTTTCATCTGGCATCCCTAGGCAAGAAGGTTTGACGGTAATCTTTCAAGATGAATCCTGATTTCAGTTGGTAAGAGCTAAGGGCAGTGTTCCAGTTTGGCGCAGACCCTGCGGAGCCATGGACCCAAGTCTGTCAACGAGGCACTCTGTAAGCTCTTGCTGGCTCCAGAACGGTATGAGCTGTGTTTACATGGACTGGGTCTTCTGGTCGAAGAGAACCAATTATTGACTGGAAAAGACTACTTTGTGACCATTCACTGACTTCATGTTTGGAAAGAACGATGGAATTTTTAGGGATGACAACGCGCCATGTCATAATTATTCGAATTTATTTCGCAGAACTCTCTGGACAATTCGGGCGCCCGATTTGGCTCCCGGATAGTCCGATGTGAATTCCATCAAACATTTATGGAACGTAATCGAGAAGTAAGTTTGTGCCCAGCATAATGTACCGCCAATACTTTATTTACGCATGGCTACAGAGGCAGCTTGGCTCGGTATTTCTGCAAGGGGACTTGCAACGACTTGTTGAGTCCATGCCACTCTGAATTGCTGCACTAGGCCAGGCAAAATGAGACCAGACACGATTTCAGGGGGTATCCCATGACTTGTCACCTCATTATGGAATCCAGGTGTAATTTATCTTGGGCAATTTATTTTACAGTGATTCAGAAATTTATGCAGTCTAAAAATTTTCTCTGAGTGACAAATAGTTTCAGCATACATTACGTGGAAACTGATCTCGCGGAGGCGCGTTCACGCCTTTAGTAACTGCTCTGAAGCGGCGCGGAGCGTCTGAAGAAACCGGGCGGCGCCCTACGCAGAGCAGTTTGCGGGCACATAATCGCCCGCACCTCCTCAGCGCGCATCAGCGACGCGGTGAATGCATAATGCATCGCGCGTTAGCTCCTCAGTTTACACGGCAAACACCGCGTGGGCCGGAGCTGCGACCTGAGCGGCTTTGAGAGACGAGCGTGTGTAGGCGCCACCGCCACTCTACTCTACCCTACCCTACTCTACTCTAGGCCGTACCAGGACCACGTCTCGCTGCAGCGAGCGAGATTTGCGCTACTCTGCCACCTTCCCAGACTACCGCCTTCCTCGTACGGTTCGTGTTTCTCAGCGCGAAGCAGGCCTGCACGCTCAGAAACAAGGTTCACACGAAATGCATTTCTCATTATGATTAGCGACCGCAGGGCTTCCCAGCGGTAAATATTGCAAACAACACTGTTTCCTATGGAGAAGGAACGGTAAGTGCCACAATCCGTTTTTCCACAAACTTCAGTCAGTCGAAGAGGGGTCGAAAGAATACCTGTCTCAGAAAATCCGTAGAAACTGTACCGTTCCTGAAGGATCAACGTCAAGGTTTTCGACGTATTTTCGAGGCACTTTGTCTCTTACTCAGCGATATCCTCAGGCAAAGTGACTACACAGTTGTAAGCATCACGGTTTCTTGATATTAAGGCCGGTGTTCGAAATCAGTTTGTTTTTATTTTTGTTTTTCATTTATATGCCTTTGTCTATAGATCTACACCTACATCCATACTCCGCAAGCCCCCTGACGGTGTGTGGCGGAGGGTACTTTGAGTACGTATTGGTTCTCCCTTCTATTCTAGTCTCGTATTGTTCGTGGAAAGAAAGATTGTCAGTGCGCCTCTGTGTGAGCTCTAATCGCTGATTTTATCCTCATGGTCTCTTCGCGAGATATACGTAGGAGGGAGTAATATACTGCTTGGCTCCTCGGTGAAGGTATATTCTCGAAACTTCAACAAAACCCCGTACCGAGCTACTGAGCGTCTCTCGCGCAGGGTCTTCCACTGGAGTTTATCATCTCCGTAATGCTTTCGCGATTACTAAATGATCCTGTAACGAAGCGCGCTGCTCTCCGTTGGATTTTCTCAACCTCTTCTATCAACCCTATCTGGTACGGATCCGACACTGCTGAGCAGTATTCAAGCAGTGGGCGAACAACTGTAACCTACTTCGTTTGTTTTCGGATTGCATTTCCTTAGGATTCTTCCAATGAATCTCAGTCTGGCATCTGCCTTACCGACTATCAACTTTATATGATCATTCCATTTTAAATTACTCCCAATGCGTACTTCCAGATAATTTATGGAATTAACTGCTTACAGTTGCTGACCTGCTATATTGTAGCTAAATAAGGGATCTACATTTCTATATATTCGCAGCACAATACACTTGTCTACATTGAGATTCAATTGCCATTCCCTGCACCATGCGTCAATTCGCTGCAGATCCTCCTGCATTTCAGTACAATTTTCCATTGTTACAACCTCTCGACATACTACAGCATCATCCGCAAAAAGCCTCAGTGAACTTTCAATGTCATCCACAAGGTAATTTATGTATATTGTGAATAGCAACGGTCCTACGACACTCCCCTGCGGCACACCTGAAATCACTCTTACTTCGGAAGACTTCTCTCCATTGAGGATGACATGCTGCGTTCTGTTATCTAGTAACTCTTCAATCTAATTACACAATTGGTCTGATAGTCTATATGCTCTTACTTTGTTCATTAAACGACTGTGGGAAGCTGTATCCAATATCTTGCGGAAGTCAAGAAACACAGCATCTACCTGGGAATCCGTGTCTATGGTCCTCTGAGTCTGATTACTGCAACCATGTCTTCCAGTGTATATTGATACAAGTTTGTCCTTCTGTCTTCTAAATGTCTGTCAGATGAATGAATTTAAAAAGAAATGAGAAAAATTCATGAAATTGTTTTTGGTGAATTTCTATGTTGTATCTCAGTTCGTAATCAATTTCAAGCGACAGCTTTTGTAAAAGTGACACATTACGCATTGTCTCCCGTGGTAGTTTCGCCAACACGCCAAATCTTCAGCAATGTAACGACGTTTCTTTCCCGAGTGAGATTCATGTGAGGAAATGTCAGTGTGGCCTTCGGACGATGCTCGTGGTCTTCGGAACATCTGTGTTTCGAATATTTCTACGATCGGTCTCATTAAAGGCAATGCACCAAATCTTCCTGAAGAATTAACGCATAAATAAAACGTATTAACTGATGAGACAAAGAAATTTCAGAAAATGAGGATTTAAAAAGATTGCAACCCCTCAACATGCCATACAAACACGCATATTATTAATGTACGACACTTATTGTGAAATCCATTTGTAATTTTACAATTAACATAACGCCCTTGTATCACCTGGTTTGATAAGAAGCGTTCGTGTAGTAAATGGGTTGGGTTGTTTGGGGAGGAGACCAGACAGCGAGGTCATCGGTCTCGTCAGATTATGGAAGGGATTCGGGCGTGCCCTTTCAAAGGAACCATCCCGGCATTTGCCTGGAGGGATTTAGGGAACTCACGGAAAACCTACAGCAGGATGGCCGGACGCGGGATTGAACCGTCGTCCTCCCGAATGCGAGTCCATTGCGCTATTCACTGCGCTACCTCGCTCGGTAATTTAAATGAAAAGAATGAAAATAAAGTAAATAAGAACTATAACGCCCTTTCGAACACGGAGCGCTAAATTAACAAGCCACGACGCTCAACACCTCCTCCTCCTTCCTAATCTTCTTCTTCATTTTATTCGGTGCTCTTCGTTGCGTTTGGTCCGGGCGGACGTCACATGACATCCGTTCAAATTGATCGTTGATTCCTTTATTCAGTTTTTTATTACGGAGGGCCACCGCCCCTCTGACCAAACACACTGAGCTACCGTGCCGGCACCACTGAGCCACCATTTCATCTGAGGATATCGCGCGGAAGAAGGCACATGAAATACCTCGAAAATAATTTGAAAACTTTGACCGTCTTTTTTTTTTCAGAAACGGCCGAGTATCTGTCTACGGATAAGCCGAGACACGAGTTTCCTTATTTTGACTACCCTTCCGTTGAGCGAAGTCCCTGCGACATCGGGTGATGGCACTTGTGTTCTTCTCGTAAGATGAACGTGCGTGAAGAGTATACAGTACAGGAAAGCGATCTGACGACATGGCCAGAAAGGCAGTACCTTCGTGTTGACGCTCGGATAGTAGTAATAGTGTGTTTTTGTTCCAAATGGAACTCTGCAAGATCCCGACGTACAGACTTGGAGCACGTGCCATAGTGCAGTAATTCAGTATGAAACGACAACTTTGTTTAATAATGCACCATTGACGTCGTCGCTTTGCTAGCATTAGGTCACAGTGTAATATGTATGAATCCACGTTTAATACAAATAAACCTTACATCTGGTACATCATTTTTCTTATGTAGTTTGCCACTTTTTAAAGCGCTAATCTGCAAATCATTCTGACAACCTGCCCACAGTGGCAGCATCGTCGTACTTGCGCCCAAGGAACAGCAAGTACACTACAATACGCCTGCAAAGTGGAACACAGAAGTTTGTGTAGAGAGAGTTTTCTATGAATTAGAATCCATAATATCACAGCAACTGCTGTCTAAGATATACCATAAATGAAAAAAATGTGTGCATTTTATTCGTTCTGCTTTAGACAGGTACTTGAACGCTGCTCCACTTGGCACCGTGTCCCTCCTCCCGTTATTTAGCCACCACTGAGTTCCCAACGTTTGCTTGTCAATATTTGCTTGAATCCCTCTTTTTCGCTGTCGGCAATCACACACCTTTGACATTTTCAGCAAAATTATTGACGTTAACAGCAAGTTGTCATGACTTCTCGCGAAGTTGCTTTTGGTGACGAATTCGACTCCTGCTACGCCTGCGTTACTGCGTAGTATGTCGTTCCGTTCGCACTTTATTAATTTTTTTTCTATTTTGGTACCTTTTAAAACATACAATATAGACAGAACAATGTTTCTTACAGTTTATCTGCTAGATTCTTGACTCCATTCCCGTGAGCGACACAAGCTGTGTTTTTTGTAAACCTGATACTCCGTTGTGCTCTTCATATCATTAAAAAATTGTATTCTATTAAAAATTTACACATATCTTCAATGGGACTTTTATTTACACGACACTGCTTCTTCGGGATAGATACTTCAGTTCAACTCAGTCTATTCGGCCGTATTTTGCTACTGTCACGTTACTCAACTTTTAATATTTTGCTTGCACATTTCCTGACCTTTTCCGTCTGCACTGTTATTTTTCCTTATCAATAAATTTAAGCGAGTTAACGTCGTGGCTGCTCACCAAATCATTTCCCACGATTACTTTCCGTGTTTGCTCTGCGAGATAAGGAGGCACGCTACTTTGAAATAGATCGTGACTATACCCTGTCACTTTATCACTTTTTCGGGGGGAGGGGGGCTGGGAAGAAAGATACGAACACACTTCGTACGACGCGATCGCAGTGTAGAAGCTTTTATTGTTCCAAGATGATCAATTCAACAATCGTATGCTGTCATCATCTGATCTTATGAAAGTTACAAGCGGGCTGATCGCCCCACAACACAGCACTTGTACCTCACAAAGCTGACCAGTTTAGTTCTCGCTGTGGCAGGGTTTACGGTTACTTCACGAGTACACACTACAGTGAATTCCGAAGGAATTGGCCGGAGACATGGACCGCTGTCTTACAATACAATGGTGCATGTTTCTCTGGCACATTGACGGTGTCTAGCAAACCCACTGCCGAATGGAGAGTGCTTTTACTTACCCGTAATATCAAATGTGTCGGAACGTATTTCCTGTAAATTAATTAGGAATTATCAGTAACTTTTTGTAAATAGGAAGGCGACTCCAGAACGTAAGCAATAAGCACTAAGAAGGATGCGAACTGGTAGCCTTTTGTTTCATAATTTGCATCTCTGTCAACTGCACTACTGTTTGATATCAAGACGTGATACCTAAAGGTTTCAACCATCCGTATGTCATTACATCGCATTTGATTATACGAAATAGTACCAAACTCGACACGTTTTCGCACCACTGCTTTGAAACGGTGTACTATCACAGCACGCAAGTTATAATTCAAAGATCATCAAATGCGAAAAGCTCGACCACCGATAAGCAATTTCCCGTCATTTTATTACAACAAATCCTTTCTTTTACATCGACATCTACGTAATTACTCTGCTATTCACAACCCTCTGTCAGAGGGTTTAATGAACCACCTTCAAGCTATTCTGTACCTTTCTTCTCTCTAACGGCGCCCTGTTTGGAGATAATACAATACGAGCCGCCCTTCTTTGTACTTTTTCGATGTCATCCGACAGTCCCACCTGATGTCGATCCCACATCGCACAGCAATACTCCAGAACAGGGCGGTCAAGAGTGATGTAAGCAGACCTGTTGCACCTTCTAAGTGTTCTGCCAATGAATCACAGTCTGTGTTGCTCTATCCACTACATTATCTATGTGATCGTTCCATTTGCGGTTATTTGTAATTGTAATCCCAAAGTATTTAGTTGAATTTACTGCCTTCAGATTTGTGTGACTTACGGCGAAATCGAAATTTAGTGGATTTCTTTTAGTACTCATTTGAGTAACTTCACACTTTTCTTTATTCAAGGTCAATTGTCACTTTTCGCACCATGCAGATATCTTATCTAAATCATTTTGCAACTCGTTTTGGTCATCTGATGACTTTACAAGACAATAAATGACAGCATCATCTGCAAACAATCTAAGACGGCTACTAAAATTGTCTCCTATATCGTAAATATAGATCAGGAACAATATAGGGCCTGTAACACTTCCCTCGGAAACGCCGGATATTACTTCTGTTTTACTCGATAACTTTCCGTCTGTTACTACGAACTGTGACCTTTCTGACAGGAAATCACGAATCCAGTAGTAAAACTGAGGCGATGTTCCATAGGCACGCAGTTTGGTTAGAAGACGCTTGCGGGGAAGTGTGTCGTAAGCCTCCTGGAAATCGAAAAAATATGGAATCTATCTGAAAACCCTGTCGGTATCACTCATTACTTCATTTGTATAAAGATCTAGTTGTGTTTCGCAAGAACGATATTTTCCGAATCCGTGCTGACTATGTGTCAATCTTTTTTCCGAGGTACTTCATAATGTTCGAATACACATGTTCCAAAACCCTACTGCACATCGACGTTAGTGATATGGGTCTGTAATGCAATGAATTACTCCTACTTGCCTTTTTGGGTATTGGGGTGACTTGAGAAATTTTCCGGTGTTTAGGTACGGATCTGTCTGTGAGCGAGCAGTTGTATATAATTGCTAAATATGCAGCTATTGTATCAGAATACAATGAGAGGAACTTGACTGGCATAAAATCTGGACCAGAATCCTTGCCTTTATCAAGTGATTGAAGCTGCTTTGTTACACCGAGGATATCTACTATGTTTCTCATCTTGGCATTTATTCCTGATTGGAATTCAGGAATATTTACTTCGTCTTTTTTCGTGAAGGAGTTTCGGAAAACCGTGTTTAATAACTCTGCTTTAGTGTCATCCTATCAAAAACAACACATTCTCGAGAGATCCTCTACGTGCCGGTGCTGCAATACAGCGAACATTGAAAGGGCGTACTTCGAAATATGGTAAGCACCATTTACAGGCTTCAGCTGAAAAATATGTAATCCGGTATGGCCTCACCTAAGTTCCGATTGTGAAGTGGAAAGCCAACTCGCCACCAATTGGCCACGTTCCTCTCAACAAATCTGACTCGTCCGATTCTGCATTTCCCGCATGGAAATACTCCGCTAAGTGATTCTCGGCATTGTGGAGTTGAATAAATGATCCAGTTTCACGTTCGTTTTGACGCCGCCTCTGAGAACGGCTTTACGTTACCACCATCCTCTAGAGTCGCAACACTGAGTATTTTCAACCCCTGCAAAGTATAAGATTGACATGCTTGTAAAGATGGGACAAAAGTCACGAAAGTTTCGTTAACTTTTAATAACTTTATTTGTTCTTGTCTCCTTCTCTCAGTTTCACACAATGGAAGGACGGGAGACCGAATACAAAAGATTCAGCACCGCTTAACGAACCAAAGTTGTCGAACTTTAATTAGCAAATAGTTATAACCCGCAAGAACTTCGTCAATTTTGGCCCACCCTGCAGATATACCTTAATAACGACCGACCGGAAGACCATGTCACTGTCACCATCTGAAAGTTTAAGTTTTCCTCACTTTAATACATCATCATCATCATCATCATCATCATCATCATCATCATCATCATCATCATCATCATCATCCCTGCTGCACTCGGCAACGGGGTCGCATATTCCTGCACGTAGAATGTAGTTTCGTCAGTGTTTTCCTGTTGCCAACCCACTAGTACATACTTCCACTCTACGTGTGCAGCTCAGACGGATGGTGTTGTCACATGAAATAGACTGACTCCCCACCTGCAGATTCTAGAGAAATCAGCTTCATTGGAGGTTAGTGAAGAAGACGCTTAAGTGAAAGTAGAATTGGATTATAGAAAGCTACACACAGCAAAGAACACTAGAAATACTGTAAAAAAAGGAACAAAAAGAACGAAAGGTTGGGAGGGAGGCAGTGCTGTCCATCCGAATTAATTATTAATAAGTCGAAATCCTTTCCTCACTGTCCACTTTCTCTAAACGAGAAGTTACATTTAATTTACAGTGTGGTCGGACATTCATATTAAAAGCTCGGCATAAAATAGATCCTTTCAAATTAATGAAGTTCCTATCAAGTAACTCAATAGGGGGGCAGAATACATTCATCACGCTGCAATGCATTACAAGCACACGCACGAGAAGGTGACCTCTTGCCATTTCTTCCAGGGTTATACTATTACCTAACATGATCTTCCATTTTGGAAAAGACGCACAAAAAAACAGTTAACGAGGGTGAGGGCGGAGTACGATAGTGACAGCGTTGTTGTGCAACGACGACTTATCACGCCAAGCAAATGCAGTCAATCCGTTCAACTTAACGACCCACACGTTCCCGTTGGTATCTCTGCTACGGCCCGATAATTTTTGTCATTCGGGAATCTTTACCAGAGTGCAGCCCAGCGAAAACTATCACCCTCTACAAAACAAAAGCATTCGATAGTTTTAAGTCGCTAAAGAGTCGCCTTATAGCTCTGAAAAGCACAGAAAAATTAATTGCAGCTTCAACATTTACTTTTCACCGCTCCGAAACCATATACGACTCTACACTGTACAACATACTTATATTTTACATTGAGGGATTAAACCCAAGAACAGTTATTCAGAATAAATGATAAATAGTTTTAATATACTCAACGAAGGGTTACTATGTAGTTAACACACATTACTGCCGAATTACAGCTCTCTAATGCCTTTTTCTGTAGACTTTAATAAGTATCGAAAAGCCCAGGTATCTTTAAAAATGTGAGAGACATCGCAAATACACTTTGCTTACTATTTGTTTTTAACACACACTATGAAAAACTAACATTAAATCTGATAATGCACAAGCTTTCTTGTGCTGTTCTAAAATTGCACAATGGACTGTGATGTCACCAACTAGCCCCGAGCGGGGAAAAACTAGTTGTGGCGTGGAGGGTATTTCACTTGCTTTCGCTCAGCTGTGTGGTGTAGAGTGGTTGCTGTTTCACTAACATTTGTTTCGAGCAAAGAAATGCTAATTGCAGTCCTCGGTGTATGTTGGACTTCAAATTCTGAGTTAGTAGTTATTACGTAAAACAATGGGGATAAGGCATATGCTTAATATCAGAACGATGTAATGTCAGTATTATTAGACCAAGTCTATTCGTAATGCACACTGCCTTTCTTGTAGTGCACGCGATGCAATTTGTAGCTTCCCCGTCTCTCCGACAAACCACACTCAAGAACAAATCGAATGAGGGTTTTCTACTTCACTTTAGCCTTAGCTGAACTACACTTCGTTAAAAATTTCCATGAATTCCGAGTTGTGTTTGGTTGGTTGTGGGAGGAGACCACACAGCGAAGTCATCTGTCTCATCGGATTAGAGAACGACGGGGAAGGAAGTCGCCCGTGCCCTTTCAAAGAAAACATCCCGGAATTTACCTAGAGCGATTCAGGGAAATCGCGGAAAACCTAAATCAGGATGGCCGGACGCGGGATTTAACTGTCTTCCTTCCGAATTCAAGTCCAGTGTACTAGCCACTGCGTCACCTCGCCCGGTTGTCCATCCGAAATGTGACTTCTAAATGCCATGTTTTACATGGCCGTTCCACTGTAAGTAACTCAGAGGTTCTCATTGATAGCTCTCGCTCTACTGAGGGGCGAGTGCGAAGCCAAATAATAAAGTTTTTTTTTTACTTTTTACATTCAACATTATGTTGAAGTAAGCTGGTTGGAATTTTAAAAATATCTGTCACTATGTCTGCTAGGAATCTCTTTAACACCATGAATCCTCTCCTTGTACATGGAAAGCTGCGGTAAATATGTCGTACTTATACCGTAGCAGTTTGAACCGAGCGCCTTGCATGATGCTATCACTGCCAAACACAGCTGTCGCATGGGTTACCAGTTGAAATCGCCCCAGGCGCAGAGGCTCTTTTCATTCAGGCTGTTACAGGAATCTCTCTATTTTACTTCTTTACTAATGGTTTTCTGCTACTTATCTCTGCATCGGTGGCAAAACTGCATTCACAACGCGAACATTCAAATATACAACACTGACATCTGTGAAATTTTACGGAGTATGATAGTTTCTGCTAAATAAAATTGCAACATTTCAAGTCCTGATTAGTGTCTTACTGCTTAAGAATATTTCATCATTTAATGCATGATTAGCTAACAGGCATCGTAGCACCCAGTAATTCTGACTGACTTTTTAAGTACCTGTAGTCCAGGAAATCAAATACGTCTACTGTTCAGTCAATTTGGCCTTCTCGGTAAATACTTTTCTTTTTGCTACGGAAGAGAAGGTAGTATTTTGAACTGTTTGTTGGTTCTTGTTAACGTCACTGTGTGGTTTATTCACTTTGTTTTCGACATTTTACGATGCCCAAAGATACAGGCATCGAAGTGTCTCCTACCTCGTGACGTATGAAGAAGGCGAGTGATGCTGCAATCTCTGGCTTCGCTGATTTTGATAGCTTGGTGCGTTTGTTGATTTTACGCGAATGTAAACTACAATGACTAGGGATGCTCTTGGATGACAACCTGGAATTAATGAAAAAGCATTTGTATAAAGAAGAAATAAATTCGGAGCAACATACCAAGGTATGTCCAGATGGGACTAATATTTTCAATTTACTGACACCACCGATTTTCATTTTTGATCGAAACGAGAGATGTATAATCGTAGGAGTGCGATGGCTTAATTATCAGGAACTGCAATTTATAGCTCACACGACAGCCCTTTTATGCTCATAAATCGCTTGCAGCATCTCGGCAAGTTATTTGGAATCATAAGTTCTGTACTACATCTTTATACACCGTTTACATTAACTGTTATTCCTCCAGTCATTAGAATTATTTTCATACATGTCCATAAATGCTCACGCCACTCTTCCTTTTCTCCTGCTTCCGCTTTCCTTTATCTGTTTATTTCTCAGCTGTACACCGATATTAATTTCTCTGGGCATAGCCCCCCATGCAACAAAAAATGCAGTTGGCTTTAGTCTCTGGCATGATGTACACGTAAATTGTACAAATATTTTATCCTGTGACTCCTATTACAATTATATGTTGAGCCTCTGCCTGTGGGCGTTTACTAGTGAGAACTCATTCCGAAGTACGATATATGTAATCTGGCTGCTACCTGAAGCCATGGCTTGGGATAATTCGTGTTTTGTCAATTTTGTACATGCCCAGAGCCGCTCGGCGTCATCTAATCTAATCTACCATCATGTGATTTAACGAGGCCCACTCCTCCTGAAGAAGATACTTCAGAAATATCGAAATCTAGGTCAAGGGCTATTAAATCTGTTTCGCAACTGGCTGGCTGATTTTTCAACCTCTTCAGAAAATATATAATACATACATAGAAATTTATATATTTTAGACAGCACAGTAGATTATATACAACCACGCTAGAAAAATTCCTCCTCAACCTAAACTGAGGAATTTGCTGCTTTTTGTCACCGACGGAACCAATGACGACTGAGTGCAACACTAGACCGGCACTCTTCGTGAAGAGCTGGGCAAGAGCAATGTTCGTTCCCTTTACAATATGTACAGATATTCGCAGTAGGGAATTGGATATTAATCAGGAACATATACTGTCACATCTCTATCACTTTCTTGTTGAATTCCGGTGACGATAGCTTTTCCCAATTTTGAGTTAAAGCCTAGCTTCCTAACGCTAAGGACAACCTAGTTAGTACAATATGACTCATTCGTCACGGCATTGCCGATTTTTTTTTGTTACATATTTCTTATTGTCAAACAATTACACAACAGTCATGTCATTAATAAGCTATATTTACCTTCTTTGTCTCTTGTAGATAGTAACAGCATAGTAAGTGACTTATTTGCAGTTTCGTTACGTCGGGTACAACGCCATGAAAAACGAGTACATCATAAGAATTCAAACGTTACTGAAATGTGTGGGTGTATGTGCACAGTAACGAGACTGTCAGAGTTGTCACTGTATTGCGTATAGGACGTAGCAACGCGGGCCTACACAAGCGCTCGTGGCTGTAATCCCACCCCTTGCTGTAATCAGCTGGCACAGCATTTCACCACCACGCCCGTCTCAGTACAGTGACACAAGCACTTGGTAGATCGCCAATAGTATTACCCAAATCCGGGACGCTTAGACAGCAGGCCCGCCCTTATGCGCATTAATATTAACTGTACAGGCGGCAAGTGGAACCGACTTTGGGACTGCTGTAGAGTGTGCTACCGCTGTGAGCTCATCGTCGCTCACCCGCCCTACACTGACAATTATCTCGCTTCACCATCCCACGGCACTGCCACGTCAGGAGCTCAGCGGCAGCACCAATGGGCAAAGGGTCGAACTGAGTACCTCCCAGCCGCTGATCCACCATGCATCGGCCGGCGCCAGACGCCGCCAGTCGGGCAAGAAGCCGGGGCTCGGTCCCCTGAGTCTCCACCGGCGACACAAGCTGCGGCAGACCGCCAGCTCGCCTTGCTAATCACCTAGCCGGGCCAGACCGCCGTGCCAGCATTTGACGTAGCTCTGAGCCGCCAGCCAGGAATGCTCGCCTCGCAAGGTCGCCACACGCCTGGCTCGTGCACCGAGGACCACGAATTTGACGCGTACCTGCCTGCCGGTTGTGGACACGAATTTTCTAACCGTCTGAAAGTTAAACATGACTTACTGCCTCGGCTACCCACAAGAGAATCCGAATCCATAGGACGACGACTGATGTGCCACGTCAAAATTACATTAGAAAAGCAGAAAAGCAATACGCTTTTCTGAATCTAGAATGAAGATTTGAAATTGTAGCTGTGTACAAAGTTTATTCCCACATGCCCTGCCAAAATGTCGTGGACGGTCTAATTGAGCCTTAACATAAAAGTCCATGGGTGCACAGTCTAAAACCTAAACATTGTCAGCTACGAGTAACAAAACGACATGGTGATTGCTGGTGGTTAACCTACGATCTCTGGAAAAAAAAGATAAACTCTGATAGGTTGGTGAAATCTGCAAATCCATGAAGCACCGCACCGCTTTCCGAAAGCACCGCACCGCTTTCCGAAAGCACCGCACCGCTTTCAGAAAGCACCGCACCGCTTTCAGAAAGCACCGCACCGCTTTCAGAAAGCACCGCACCGCTTTCAGAAAGCACCGCACCGCTTTCAGAAAGCACCGCACCGCTTTCAGAAAGCACCGCACCGCTTTCAGAAAGCACCGCACCGCTTTCAGAAAGTCCAGTATGGAGACTACTGTGATAGTGATTCTAGACAACAGTGGCATCTTTTGGAGCATGGAAGTGGAACTATAAACATTTAAATTATGTCACGCTGAGTTAAAACCGTTCCTAGTTACAATCCATTGAGAACGCCAAGCCCTCTTCAACACCCGATTTCTTTTTTTCCTTTTTGTATGACAAAGACCTGGTAAGTTTGGCAGTTTAAGAAGCGTCAGTTCCTCACAGCAAAGTATGTCTCTCACCATCACGCTACCCATGTCGTTCACCGTGTTGCCACCTCCAGACTTTCATTTTCCAAAAACCTAAAAATAAATTGGAAGGGTTCAGGGTTCGACTAGATCGAGAAGATTCAGAACGGTGTAATTCACAAACTACTGATTTCCAAAGAATTATTTCAGCGCAATGAAGTGATTGATTGGGCTTGTTAAGCATCATATGGATCAATTTTGAATTTTAATTTTTTCCTGCAAAGGAAACGTAGAACGATTGGATCACCCATTTTGCTTATCTTTTGCGGACTGTAACACCGTCAGAGACGTAAATAATATTTCTTTAGTATGGCGCGCTTCGCAAGCATTTTCGAGAAATCAAGATTCAAAGACTGACCAGCTCGTTGAAGACCATACGGAAGCAAAGCCGTCGAGCCGCGGATTTCGAGTCTCCATTTTTTCTAAACTTATAGAGAGCGCATCTACGCAACGAATGAAGTTTATTCGTAAAAAGAGAAATACAGGGGATGGGCAACAATGTTAATAGTGGTAGTAAAGGGACGGTTGTGTTTGACGGTCAACAACACAGGTAAAGCACGTGTCTCGCTGGACTGTGTGGACTAGGTGCTTAGGAGTAGTCCACACTTCACATTCGCATTCGGAGCCCGAGGCCGATGGTCAATGAAAGACCTAACAGAGTTCCAAACAGAGCCGATTGTTGGCGCCCGACTAGCTGGGGCATCAGTAACCAAGACAGCCAACTTGCTGAATGTTTCAAGAGCAACTGTTTCAACAGTCATGACAGGCTACACAAAACATGGAAAGGCATCATCGTGTAAACGTAATAGTGGGCGCAAACCAAAACTAAATTACAGAGATCGTCGTACGCTAACATGAATTATGCCAAAATAACACAAAACTACGGCGCCTAAAGTGACTGCAGAACTCAATAGGCATCTTCGACACCCCGTATCTATCGACACTGTCCGCCAAGAACTCTATAAAGCCAATATTCATGGACCAGCCTTTATACCGAAACCAGCCAACCCAATAAAGCGTAGAACTTTGTGTCATGAGCATAAATCTTGGGCTGCTGATCAGTCCCTAAGCTTACACCCTACTTGACCTAAATTATCCTAAGAACAAATACACACACACATGCCCGAGGGAGGACTAACCTCCGGCGGGACCAGCCATACAGTTCATGACTGCAGCGCCCAGACCGCTCGGCTAATCCCGCGCGGCTCCAATGATTAAACATGGAGGTGGAAGTGTGATGGTGTGGGCAGCCATACCGTGGTATTCTGCTGATCCAATCATTACTCTCAAAAGCCGCGTTACAGCCATCGATTAAGTGGACGTTTTAGGTGATCCGGTACACCTCATGATTCGAATGTTTTTCCCAACAATTGTGCCATAGTTCAGGACGGTAATGTACACGTTCATACAATCAGAACAGTACAGTCGATGTATGAGGAGCATGCAACTGAACTGCAGCGTCTTCCCTGGCCAGCACAGTCCCCAGATCTGACCATTATCGAACCCTTGCGGGAGGTATTGTAGCGGAGATTCTGGAGCCGGTATCCGCCTCCCTTGCCACTACAAGAGTTAGAAGAGGTTCTGATCGAAGAGTGGTGTAACATTCCACTGGGGACTATGCAATCATTATATGCCAGAATCTGAAGAAGAATCGCAGCTTTATTACGGGCAAATGGAGGTACAACCCCTTATTAATAAACCATTTCCCAGTAAGTACAGGCGTTCACATTATTTTACCTATCCCCTGTAATGAGAATTATAATCATGGTAGTACATTCGCAGCGAAGTATAACCGAGATGCAATGAACAACAGTGATGAGATTGTCATTATTAATGTGTGTGAAATCTTATGGGAAGTAACTGCTAAGGTCATCGGTTCCTAAGCTTACACGCTACTTAACCTTAATTATCCTGAGGACACACACACACACACACACACACACACACACACACACACACACACACACACACACACACACACACGAGGGAGGACTCGAACCTCCGGCGGGACCAGCCGTTCGGCTAATCCCGCGCGGCTGTCATTGATTGATTGATTGATTGATTCACGCGAGTATAGCAAATACAGTAAAAGCCTGGTAAGATGTCACTGCGTTGTGGGTATTAACATACTGTTAAATAAGTGTTCTTTTCTTCGATTCTCATTATACCCCCATTATGTTTCACTGCGAACGTACGGCAATGATTATCTTTATGATTGTTGCTTTCCAAAAAAACCTGCTTCAGTGTTGCGATGCAAATGTTTAGTGAGACATTAGAGGAAAAGAAAAATGACTAGACTCGAATGCAGTTTGGCAGACTACCACCCGTCTTAACTAGTTACGTGAACACTGCTGCCCGACGGTGTAGTATTCAACAGGCTGCTGAAGCTCTGAGCATCGAGTTCTCCGGGACGCTTGTGGAAAGCACTGCTTGACAGCGGCATTTGTTACAATCTACATTGTCTTATTAGTCCAGGAACTTGTAGGCCACAGTGTGTACGTACTAAGTACACGATAATATGCTGTAGACCCGACTGTCATTACTTGCTGCAGTTTGTTCCACCGTTAAGAGGCAGAGGTACCTCGTCGTCTCCACGAGAGAACGCACACAAACTCAGGAGGAGATCGCGGCTGTGCCAGTTTCTTGCCAGTAGTCGACAAAGAGAACGCTAAAGACCGGAGGAAACTGAGCTCAGTTTTTTGCCCTCGGCCACGGAGAGACGGGAACAGCGCAGAGGGACATAAATTAGTGGCAACTGCTCCACGGCGTTTGGGAACGTCAACTCGCTTCCGCGGGCGCAAGAAAACACGCGGCGAGACCCGACGGGTACAATGGAATCACGGCCTCTTCCGTAGGCAATGAGCGGTAACAGGGAACAAGCCGAAAAACGGGCGCCGAACGCAGTATAGGAAAGGGAGGGAGGGAGGGAGGGATCTTGCCACTGGGCGCCGAGGCGCTCGCCGGCTTAATCTGCGCGCACAGTGGATCCGGGTACGCTTTACGACCAGCGCGTGCTCTCGTAAAAGACGCCGCGAGAGACGGACAAGGCTGAAGGCAGTGCCGGGGCATCTGCGCCCCTACGAAGCAGCAACAGCGGGCGGGTCACCGGCCTCGTTAGCGGCAGCGCGTAAGCTGACGCTCCTAATCCCGGCTCACCAGGTCCCACCAGCAACACACATTGCTCCCCAGCGGAAGCCTCACTAACGACCACTATTTCTCACGGAATGAGAGACATCGCGTGGAAAAGAGTTGGGGAGAACGTTCTATTAATTAGGGAGATTTCGTCGAGGTAGTAGGCACGACGTCTACACTACTAGCCATTACATCTACATCTATACTCCGCATGCCACCTGACTGTGTGTGGCGGAGGGTACCTTGAGTACCTCTACAGGTTCTCCCTTCTATTCCAGTCTCGTGTTGTTCGTGGAAAGAAGGAATGTCGCTATGCCTCTGTGTGGGCTCTAATCTCTCTGATTTTATCCTCATGGTCTCTTCGCGAGGTATACGTAGGAAGGAGCAATATACTGCTTGACTCCTCGGTGAAGGTATGTTCTCGAAATTTCAACAACAGCCCGTACCGAGCTACTGAGCGTCTCCACACTGCTGAGCAGTATTCAAGCAGTGGGCGAACAAGCGTACTGTAACCTACTTCCTTTGTTTTCGGATTGCATTTCCTTATGATTCTTCCAATGAATCTCATTCTGGCATCTGCCTTATCGACGATGAACTTTATGTGATCATTCCATTTTAAATCACTCCCAATGCATACTTCTAGATAATTTATGGAATTAACTGTTTCCAGTTGCTGACCTGCTATATTGTAGCTAAATAAGGGATCCTCCTTTCTATGCATTCGCAACACATTACACTTGTCTACATTGCCATTCTCTGCACCATGCGTCAATTCGCTGCAGATCCTCCTGCATTTCAGTACAATTTTCCATTGTTACAACCTCTCGATATACCACAGCATCATCCGCGAAAAGCCTTAGTGAGCTTCCAATGTCATCCACAAGGTCATTTATGTATATTGTGAATGGCAACGGTCCTACGTCACTCCCCTGCGGCACACCTGAAATCACTTACTTCGGAAGACACAAAGGATAGAACATAGCAAAATTTTACCTATTTTTTATCATCAAATCTCTCTTCACCAGTACAATGAGGTGACTAAAGGCTTAAGATAACATATACACAGATGGCGGCGTATACAATGTGTGAAAGGACAAAGCACTGGTGGAGCGATCATTTGTGTTCAGGTGATTCATGTAAAAAGGTTTCCGACGTGATTATGGCCGAACGACGGAAATTAAGGGACTTCTAACTATGAATTGTAGGTGGAGTTTGACGCATGGGATATTCCATTTTGGAAATCGTTAGAAAACAATACTCCGGGGGAAAAAAGAAAATAATGGTAAATGTTTCAAATGGCTCTGAGCGCTATGGGACTTAACATCTGAGGTCATCAGTCCCCTAGAACTTAGAACTACTTAAACCTAACTAGCCTAAGGACATCACACACGTTCATGCCCGAGGCAGGATTCGAACCTGCGAGCGTAGCAGTCGCGCGGTTCGGGACTGAAAGCACTATAACCGCTCGGTCACCGCGGCCGGTCAATACTCCGAAATCCACAGTGTCAAGAGTGCTGAAAATACGAATGCCGGGGATTACCTCTCACCACTGAAACGCAGTGGCCTACGGCCCTAACGACCGAGGGCAGCGTAGAGTTGTCAGTGCTAAGAGACAAACAACACTGCGTGAAATAACCGCAGAAATCAATATGGGACGTACGACGAAAGTATCCGTTAGGACAGTACGGCGAAATCTGGCGTTAATGGGCTAGGGTAGCAGGCTACCGACGAGAGCGTCTTTGCTAATAGAACGACGACATCGTCTGCAGCGCCTCTCCTGGCTCGTGACCGTATCGGTTGGACCTTAGATGGAAAACGATGGCCTGGTCAGGTTCGTCCCGATTGCTGTTGGTAATTGCTGATGGTAAGTTACGTGCAATGGACTGGGTTCTCTGGCCCATCTGTACCGCTCATTCACTGAAAATGGCTACTTGGGAACACCTGCAGGCATTCAACGATGGAATTTACATGGATGTGAACGCGCCGTGTCAGCAGACCAAAGTTGTCCGCTATTGTTTTGAACATTCTGGACAATTCGAGTGAATGATTTGGCCATCCAGACCGCCCAACGTGAATCGCATCAAACATTTATGAGACATAATCGAGAGGTCAGTTCGTCCACAAAATGCTGCACCAGTAACACTTTTGCAGTTGTGGACGGCTATTTCTGCACGGGACTTCCAACGACTAGTTGACTCCATGCCACGTTGAGGTATTCCACAACGCGGGGCAAAAGGAGGTCCGAAACGATACTGGGAGGTATTCCATGACTTGCCACCTCAGTGTATTTCTACAGAGGAGACTATTCGCCACCTACGATAGGAAATCTCACCCGATATTTGTAACTTTATGCGCTGCCATCAACTACCTTCACGTGGCAAGGAAAATATTATGACTAGTTAGAGGGAGTGATGCGTACACCTTCATGGAAATTTCTGAGAAAACGGCCCTAGTTTCTGCACCGTTACGTCCACGTTGTTGGCTACGGTATGTAGACAGCACATTTGTTACCCAGCCACATCGAGCTGGAGCAGGGAAACCACCTTCAGTATTTGAACAGCCTGCGTAAGAACATACAGTTTAGCACGAAATCGAAAACAACGGTGCGTTACCATTTGTGAACGTGGAGGTATATAGAACGGCTGATGGTAGACTGGGACGCACAGAACCGCGAGTCAAGCCACACACAACGGTACCACGGAAGTATTCTGTTCTGCATATGCTGACTGCCGTGCCTGCCGAGTGACACTAACATCAAAGAAGAACTGAGGGATCTACGCCAATGGTTATGTTATCATAAGAAAGCTACCCAATGAAAACCGGAAGAGAAAAAGACAAGGAAGAGAAGCTTCCGCTAGCGCACTTAGTGTACGTGAGGGCGTCAGTGAAGCCGATTTTTTGCAGCAGCCGCAGGAGCCACATGATGCGTTCCACCAAAGTTGTAGTGAACGAACTTATTACTGCAGGAGTATTTGAACTACGTTGTTAGTGTGGAGCTGGCTATACAAGGTGGACATTAAGAAAACCGACAGACTACAGGGACGGATTCCTGATAGGAAATGGAGGAATGAATGTGCTATAAACAGATGTACGAAATTACACAGCCTGCAGCACATCGTAGTCAGAGGGTCAGCACCGTCTACCATGGCAACCATGCATTTTCCGACACTTTTCGTAGGACCTTCTTTCCTCGATTTCGAGTCAGGTATTGGTCCCTGCAGATTGTCGGTTTTACTAATGTCCAGTCTGTGTAGGCGAGACAGGGATCTAGGCGCGCAGTCCGGAACCGTGCGACTGCTACAGTCGCAGGTTCGAATCCTACCTCGGGCATGGGTGTGTGTGTGATGTCCATAGTTAGGTTTAAGTAGTTCTAAGTTCTAGGGGACTTATGACCACAGCAGTTGAGTCCCATAGTGCTCAGAGCCATTTGACCCATTTTTTTCGAGACAGGGAGGACAGTTAGCAAACGCGAAGCTGAATATGAACAGCACGTGCGACTAGCTCAGCGTAATAAATCGGCGACAGTGGAACACCACCGTGACTGTGGAGAACCTGTTGTGTTCCAAGAGGCCCGTGTGCTGGCGAAAGAGTCGTGGTCGCGCCGGCGCAAAATACGAGAGACGATTGACGATTATTCAGCAACCATGACACTACTAAGAGGAGGATGGCTACGAACTTCCCCATGGCTGCGGGCTACCGCAGTCCGACGAACACGAATGCGACAGTCTAAACGAACAGCTATGGAGGAACTATGAGTGTATTTCGGGCGTAATAGGATGAAAAAATGCCCAGTGAAGACGAGCACCGATTTCCAGACTGTCTCCAATCACTGACAAATCTGATAATCCAGGAGTAGCTTCCTTCCGACTCCCTCCTCCTCCCTCCCCCCCCCCCCCCCCCCCATTTTCGACGGGACTAGCTTGGTACTTTCTAGAGTCAATAAAGTTTCACATCAATTGTCTGAATAAATATGGGCACATTTACTTCTGGAAAGCCAGTCTTGTCCTAGGGAAGGCTGTTGCAGTACTCCCGAAACGTCGCTTTTACAGTTTAAATATAAAGTTAAAAATTTTAATCGTCTTAAAATTTTACTTGTGCGTGTACGGTATAGCAGGAAGAACAAATCACGAAATTTGTAGATGATGTGGAGGTATATAGGCTGTGAATACAAATCAAAGTCAACAGTAATGTGCTTGGGTGTTAACGGGCCTGGTCAAGCTAGTAAAGGAGTAAGTTTCTTTAGCGGGCGCTAAATTTTAGGATAATTTTTATTATGAATCAAAGAGAGTTTATTCCATATACGGGATTGGGTGAGCCTAGGTTCGTTTGCAAGGTCACCAGCCTGTCTTGTCATATAGAGTTAAGAAGGAAACACGTCTTACCTAGTGCCAGAGGGGATGTGGCGCCTGCAGCTGGACGCTCTTTGGTGACACCCAGCAGTAAACGATTACTCTCCCAAGATCCCTATCAGCGAGTGTGCAGAAAGCAGTCAGCACTTCACCTTTCACATGAAGAAATAACTTCTGCTGAAGCGAAAACGTCACGTGCCACGCAGCACACAATGAATTATGCTATAACAACGAACACAAAATGTTTTTATTGACAAATAAGATGCTGAACGATGCTTGTGTTTAATATAGGACGCAAATAAACACAGCAAAAACAGAGTATGGTCATCAGTACAAGAAGCAGACTGTCCATTATTAAAATAGGACCATCTACCATTAGAAAAGTAAGTGCATTTAAATATCTTGGAAGCACAATAACTGAAGTCTTGAGATGTCACCAGGAGGTGAAAACTCTAATTGCCATAGCGAAGTTGTCATTCAACAGAAAGAGGAGACACCTATGTGGCAAATTACATTAAGGTCTAAGGAGAAGGCTTGGCAAATGTTTTGTCTTGAGTGTGGCACTATGTGGGGCAGAAACATGGACGCTGAGACGAGAGGATGAAAAAAGATTAGAAGCATTTGAGATGCGGAGGGGAATGGAGAGAATAAGCTGGATGGAAAGAGAGAGTAATGAAAGAGTATTGGAAAGGGTTGGTGAGAGATGATGATTGCTGAAGGTTGTAAGAGAAAGGAAAAAGAACTGGTTGGGACATTCACTGAGAAGGGAGTGCTTGCTAGCATATGCTTTGGAAGGATTAATTTGTGGGAGAAGACTGAGGGGAAGAAGGAGATACAAGATGAGAGACGACATAAAAGGAAGAAATTACAATTAAATCAACACCATTAGCTGCTGACGGACGTTGATATACATCAACGTGAGCAGTTGAAAATATGTGCCCCGACCCTGACTCGAACCCGGGATCTCCTACTTCGGACACATCCGAAAGAACAGATGCCATCTTCATATCGTTTAAGGCTAACCGGCTGATGACCTCTTCCAGTGCGGATGCACACGATTTGCCTGAACTCTTACGGGACTCTGTGGATTGTCTGCCGCGAGTAATGGGTATAATGGCAGGGGCACTAAGAATGTAGTGTGTGGACTGTAAGTTGAGAACAGATGCCATCTTCGTATAAAAGGAAGAGGAAATTATGCAGACCTGAAGAGGATGGCAGAAGACCGGACAGCCTGGAGAACTACCATGTGAAAACATGGCTTTTGGCAGAACACATGGGATGATGACAAATTCGAGACATTCATTACAAAGGCTGACGACCTGTGTCGATGTCAGATGCCGCTTCAACTCTGTCAACAACGCTGTAGCTGTCTGTAACTTGACGACCAACCAGCGCTTGTGTTGGGGTAAGTTGTCTTCCGCGAAAGAACGCCTGAGCTCTCATAAAGAGTGGCTTACAACGAGTTTCCCTCTACCAGTACAGTGCAGTGTGCGGTAATGTACGTGAATTATTTCCTTGTGCCTTTCTTGCGTTATATTTGTTACTAATTTCCGCATTCCATATCGTGTGAACACATTTAGTGGAAAAGGAACATTTCCAAGCGTGCTTGGGCACTGCGTTGCCAATAATCTAAAAGGCGCGCCGTGGAAGAGCCGGTGTATACCTGTAGGTGCGCCTTGTGACGTAATTGGAGAGAAAGTAGGGAATCGCCTGCTCGCTCTTCAGTTTACCAGCAGACTACAAGTGGCCCTTAAGTGGTGCTGAGCCAGTCTTTCAGCAACTCACGACCAGGTGTTTTCATTGGGTGACAGATCTTTATGAAGTGTTGGCCAGGGAACAAGTCTAACGCCCCCTGTATCGAGGTAGGTCAAGACAACATGACTTATTGCGTTTATTTTGTTACAAAACAGCGTCACAGACCTACGAGATATGGTGCTGCCGATGGACTGAATACGTCAGACGCGTAACGGATGCTGTTCATATTACGGCTCCGTGACCCGGAGGTGTACCTATCTACATCTCCATCTATACAATGAGTCTGCAGTTCACAATTTAGTGCCTGGAAGAGGGTTCAGCGAACCTGTTTCAAGCTATTTCTCTACCGTTCCACACTAACAGCGCGCGCCACACGTCATTACGGCAGATACGTGGTCAGTTTGATAGTGACAAATCGAATTTGTCAACGCCCGTTCTCCTCTGAGCCTTCGCACATGACTGATGCACACAGAACCGGGATTCGGCTGAAAAGCCTCTCGTTGACAGTAATGTGAGTACATCACAACAAGCACGAGCCTTACTGTCAGTGAAAAACGTGTGGTGTAACGATAGGAAAAGAAGTTTAGTGATCAGCCACCTAACTGACAGTCGTTATGTCCACCTTAGACACGGATGCAGTGAGGTTTTACTAGGTCGCTGGAGGGAATTGGCACCTTATCTGTACACCCAAGTTACCCAGTTATAGTAAATCCTCGGAGGGGGCGGGACGACGACATTCAATCACATCCCAGAAGTGTTCGATCGGCTTCAGATCTGGCATGTTGTTCGTCAAATTGATAAATTGGAAACTGGCCGCGTAAGTCAGTTCGAAGGTCGGAGGAAAGTAACGCCGTGCCACTTCCAACAGGTCCATGCCCAGTAGAGCACTGTGGCGCTCAAAACATTCTTCCAACTGATGACTGCTTTCCTTTTTGAGACAGTTCGGTTTGGCTTAATGTCCTATGCAACAGCTCGATTTGAATTTACGTGTGCTATCAGCCTATCACTCGCCCAACTCTGGCAGCTGCCGCTCTGGAGGCTGCTTCTGGTGGTGAGCTGAGCCGCTTGTGACGAGTCGGCCCCCTGGCTGCGACTTCTTGTCGCATTAGTCATTGTTTATCTGTGGAGTTCCGTGGCGAGTCCGTACGGAGTGTAGGCGCAACCGTGGTAATGCTGACGACCGAGTCTGCTACGTGTAAGAGTGCAAACCTCGTTTTCACCCGACTATGGGCAGCCTGTGTATTCTCGTACCAGGCCTCTTTTGATTTAAGTGACGCGATGGTGTCTTCGTAGAGCTAAGTCATTTATTTACTGCTATGCTATGCTGCGTCGAACGCTCTTGATTATTTTCCAACAGTTTGGTGGTCGCAGATGAGGAGGTAGTTTGTGGAAACTGTTGACCAAAACCGTTGGACACATCGTTTGGTAGGGTGCTGTTTGCGACATATGAGCACTCCGTGTGTCGGATGCGTGAGATCTTACCTTAAAAACAAATTTATCTGGGCCACTTTCTTCTAGTGTTATTTTGCTAAAGATTCACCTTGAATGCAATTTGTATATTTATTGCGGTATTAATTATCAGTTTCTGATTGCTATTTCTCTCCGCTTAGCTTTTAAGTTATTGAATACTAATCTCACCAACTATAAGTTGTGGAACTCATGTTTCTTCTTCACCTCATTGTGAATTGCTGTGCACTATCACAAACACGGAAGCTGTTTGCTATATATCAATTAATTGTCTGCTGAGGTGCGGCAACAGAGTTATTGTGTTTGCTGCAAAGTTTAGCTTATTTACGTTCATGAAGTTGGACATTTCCAGGAGTCAGAGTTATTTAAATGTTCTTACGGAGTTCATTACCTACATTAAGATCGCAAGTCTTAAATTTTAGTTGTTGCTTGGTTTTTTTTAAGGTTTATTGTTTTGATAATTTTTTATTATCTAGGGCTAAACTTAAAGGTTTCATAACTTAAGGTCTTGTTTGTTAGTTGCTGAAAAGAAGCATTTCGCTATCCAGATTATTTGTGGCCGATTCTGGCTGGCCTTAAGATTTTTATGTTTTGCATCTCTTACAATAAACCACCTCTCCGTTTCTGCTTTGTCTGTCGAAGGAGCCAATCTGAGGATTCGTTCCCCGTGGGAACTCCGTCTGTATAAAATTTAATCTGAAGTGTTCTTCCTGTTACGAAATGCTAAATTTGGTAATGAGATGTTGCTCTCTTTGTTGATTGGTTCACTTGTGCTGGGTGTATTAAATATTCTTATGGAACAATGAAGGGACTGTTTAGTTTGGTTAAATATTTTCGCGGCCTAGACGATTACCGCTCAACCTAAAAACCTAGCTCCATATCACGGCATTCATCTGCAAGAAGGTTATGAGGTGGTACCCTCCGATGGTCAACGGAGACATCGCCCGCCACGCCTGTCGTGGGCCTCTGCCTGCTCCTCCCCCCCCCCCCTCCCTCCCTCCCTCCCTCCCCCCCCCCCCCCCCCCCTCTGTTCCAAACTCCTCTGCCCAGTCCCTGCGATGCTCTTCTGCCGAAATTGCGGAGCAGATCAAAGCGTGCCTTCATCCCGTGGACCCACAGGCGGCTGCCGCGGAAGTTCGGGTGAGAAAAGGGCCACCGAGGCGTCGCCGCCTGCAGAGGCACGGCGCTAGCAGTCCACCTTCCCCCCCCCTCCCTCCCTCCCACCCTCCCTCCCTCCCTCCCTCCCAGACACTCCAGTCGGTATTCTCACGCATTCCGCTCGAGGTTGTAAGCATAGCATAGCAAGGAGTACTTGCGCAGCAGCGTCGGCCAAAAGACGGATTCCTCTTCTGCTGAAGAGACAGACAATATTAACTTACTGACATTTCTACTTTGTGTGTCACTACGGATTCTTTATTTCAGCATAGTCTTTGCATCGCTGAAATAACGCAAACTCCGCCGTCCATGGTCGCCACCAGTGTTAAGTAATTACCTCCATCAGTCGTACTGCGTTTGAATCATCATCTGGTACTCACGCAGCCACAATCACCACTTTGAAATGATGTAACGTACATAGTGACACACAATTTTTATAACAAACTGGGTATTTTTAAACCTTGACGTACAACGTCTTACTATCTTACAGTATATAACTCTGTGGTGCAACAGTATGAACGTTCTTGTCTCCAGTCTGTGATACGGCTACTCCAAATTTCCACCCTTGTGAACACATTGTTAATTTTCCTCTTGGCGTTTCACAAAGAAGATAGATAGACACGTCAAATGCTTAAATTTCACACGATGTAATCCCTTCAGGAAAGTCGAGACTGAAGTATGGTGCAAAGGACAGTAAACGTATGGATGGACGAATCTTATCTCTATTTTGATGTAACTGACGTCCGCACCAGGACGTCCTGTTACCGGCACACGTAGTGTGCAGAAAGTAAATGTATGAACGTAGGCAGTATTGTTATTTGCGGCCCACGGAACCGATTGTGTTTATCGTATCTCGTGAGTGACAACGTCACCACATACTCCATTTCGATAAGGATACTTGTCGACGGCACAGAGCTAGATTCGAGCTATTTTGAAGAGCATGATAAAATCCAAATGGTGTTCTGGTCCTTAACATCTATATTACTAAATGACTAAAATGGTTCCACTTGGTGACTTAGAATAAAATTTAAATAGGATTTCGAACCTTTTCGAAACACTCTTTCGCTGATAGTGTTGTTGTTTTTAGTCCGAAGGCTGGTTTGATGCAGCTCTCCATGCTGCTCTATCCTGTGCAAGCTTCTCGACTCCAAATAACTACTACAGCCTACATCCTTCTGAATCTGCTTACTATATACATCTCTGTCTCCCTCTACGATTTTTATCCCCCACCACTTCCTTTAGTACTAAATTGTTGATCCCTTTATGTCTCGGAATGTGTCCTACCAACCGATCCCTTCTTTTGGTCAAGTTGTGTCACATATTTCTTGTCTTCCCATTTCTATTCAGTATCTCTATATTACTTACGGGACCTATCTATCTGATAATCAATATTCTTCTGTAGCACCATATTTCGAAAGTTTTCATAATCTTCTTGTCTAAGCTGTTTATCGCCCATAGTTCACTTCCAAAAATACCTGCACTCCTGACATTAATCTCTAAGAAAGACGTGGCACTTAAATCTACATTCGATGTTAACAAATTTCTCTTCTTTAGAAATGCTTTTCTTGTCACTGCCCGACTCCATTTTATATCTACTTCCGCCAGCAGTTATTTTGCTGACCAAATAGTGAAACCTTTGTATTGGTTTTCACTTGGCGAAACCTAATGTAATTAGACGACATTCCATAATCCTTATTTCGCTGTAGTTCATGCTCATCTTATATCCTGCTTGAAGGACACTGTACATTCCGCACAATTGATCTTCGAAGTCCTTTGCTGTCTCATGGTTGTTACTTGTACTTCCCGAACTTTAATTCCTACTCCACAGTTTTCTTTGGTTAAGTAGCAGACTAAAAAAAAAAGCAAAATCTCCGTAACACTCTGAATTATGAAGATTGTGTGGGTGAAGGGGCACCTCACACTTTCAATAATATTGTCACTCTAGAAATGCTGATGAGCAATATTGATGGACCTTAAAATATTCTCAGTATTGTCAATATTTACTGAACATGTGAGGCCGACCATTGACTGACTGACAATACTCTGCATTCAGATGTCGACAGAGCTTCAGAAACCAGCCACGTGGCGTTAATGTGCGCTGTTTATTTTTTTTTTTCAATTCGTCGTCGTATCATACCTTAGATTCAGTTTTTAATAGGCCTATGCAAAGGTGATCATTGTATATGCCATTTTAGGGTGATTAATGGACGATTCTCTGTGACACTACTTACTTCATTAATTTGAAAATTTAGTGTAGATTTTAATGTTACATAGCAGTTTTGAAAAACTGCAAAAGTTTCGATAAATGCGTCATACATCTCTAGTGACTAGTAAGAGGTCAATGAAATATGTGCCAATTTCACCAAATTACTGCAAAGCGTAAAAAAAATCATTGACGTAAATTTTCTGAATCGGTCCTTGTCAGGTAGATATAATTGCTTCATAGGTCTCTATACAATTGTACTAATTGTGCTTACTGATCTTACAGAACTAAACTTTGAGCATTAGAATGACCTGTCTGTCGCCTGATATCTCTAAGTTACTCCTAATTTCTTGTCCAATGCGATTGCCTCTCTCATTAACATATTTTGTTTCGCTATTTTATCTCTTAACAACAATAACAACGCGCTGTAGGATGCATAACTCATCGGAAAATATATAAAATCTTTTGTGTCTGTGATTCTGATTTCAGTCAGTACACTAACATGTGATCAGTGACTCCTTTTTTTGAACCAATCTCGGACCCATTTCCTCTTTTTCGTTGTTTTCTGTTTGCAAGCTATAGATAATGACTGCAGTACATGGGTTCTTTTGGGTCTTAGACGTCTTAACCTTGCAAAATCGCCTTGTCAACGGACAAGTTTTGTCAGTGTTGTTGGTAGTGTGCGGTCGCTTCTAATATTGAAGGTTTAACGAACTAGAATGGTCATTAAATACTGAAATTGAGCAGGCCCTCTTAAATATACTAAGCGTAAGACTGAGGGGCTATTTTTCCGAAGAATGTATGACACTCTTGTTACAACTTGCCATTAAGGTCCGGGAAAAATGAATAGCAAAGAAGTATTAACGGTACGAACATCGATCGTCCTCCGAGCGCAGCCACCTCTCTAATGACGGATGTGACACGCTCCAGCAGACAGGGGGACACAATCAGGCGTATTGGAATCCGCAGGACGGCCAAAAAGTGTCTGAAGAGGCCGGCAGCTAGGCGGCAATCACGATGACTGCGCGCCATCCGGTTCCTAACGAGGCGGGCAGCTTCTTGCTTCCTGCCAACTGTCAGCGCGAGCAGGCTTCCTTCTGCACCAGGCTGCTGACGGCAGTGGACTAGTGTGCTGCCTTTTTTTTTTTTTTTTTTTTTTTTTTTGACGAGTCTGTAGACAGAATTTGTGCTTCTCGACACTTAGTTATGAAAAGTAAGCTCCGACAGGCGGATCCGGAGATAGTGTAGAGGTAAAACGCAAGACGGGTTGGCACCAATAGTGAACTACAGCTTTCGGTGGCGGTTACATTTTTTTTCATGACTGAACAATTACCATTCTGGAACGTAGACACAGCGAGACACTTTGCAGAGTGAGACCAGGCAGTATCTCCTAAGAATAGATGTTAATAATCGTCAATGACATGCAGATCAAATGCAATGTTGAGTGAAGGCTTCTAAGTCTCAGACACTCTATGGACTCAAATGATGAAATAGATGAGGTACCTAAAAATTTGGACTGGGAAGGGAGGCTTGCCAGGGTAGACCGTGCGGTTGTGCGAAGCCACTGTGCCACCACGCTATAGCGAACAATAGACATGGGCATGAATACCAGTTTTGGTACAAATTTTCATTCATCGCTTCGGTCTGTACATACACATGACAGATGTCTGAATTTGAAAAGATCTCTGGGATAGCTTAGTGTAATTTGATTAAAGCACCTGTGCCTGGGTTTCAGGCAGTAAGAACCCTATCATTCGAAGCGGAGGTGCTATTGCAGCACATTTGGAGAATCTTTGCAACGCTGTTCGAGTTTAAGCAAGCAGGACGAGGTGTGAATGGTCATTTGGATTGAGGAAGGAGGTGTGCTTGGATAGTGCGTGCAGTTGCGGTAAGCCACTATGCCAGGTAGGCTTAATGTTTAGCTCATCTGCCTAGTAAGCAGGAGATCCGGAATCTAATCCTGGTATTGGTACAAATGCCAGTCTGCATATGTACATCACAGATGTTTGAGACTCGAGAAGGTTTCTGGAACCATATAGTTTTATTTTAGTTACGTTGTTTATTTTTAGAATGACTCGTAAATAAAATTTCTAGACAACTACGCAAAGTTAACACAGGCTCTCTGTCCAACATACGAAGGTGTTTTGAGTGGCAACAGCGGACATACACCGTATTTAATAGATGTTCCAACTTTCCCGTCAGTATTTGCAGTTGCTGCGGAGAGGGAGGCAGATGCCAGACAGCGAACAACGGCCCTTAAGTCAGGTGTAGACGGCCTGTCACCTAGGGCCAGAACGGATGATGTTGCGATTTCAGCAGACTGTTCATAAGCTGGGAAGGAATAGGACCCGTTCTGTTCTTCCGTGGGTCTGCAGTACGTGTACGCACGCTTCCGCGGAACGCACTATTTCAAGCAGGTTTTCTGCCTATTACTATTTTCACTTGTTGTCAGCAGACGAGAAATACGCAAGCTCTTGTGGACCCTTTTGGCTAATACACGATATAATCTGCAAGTTTTTCAGCGAGTGATTTTTTGTAGATACAGTAATAAAATAAACGAAAATTGTCTGTCTTTTACTGCTGCTGAGAAAAAGCTGTACATTTACTATACAAATGGAGTGAAAGAAAGCATAAGCGTGCTTATTGAGGCACACAGCAATGCGAGTGTGTATATGATCCTCCAGATACGCTGTCCCGAATGAAGTTTATCTACAATTGTTGATTCTAGACTGATATGTTTTACACCGATCATATAGACATTTTCAAGCTGTGTGCTTGAATAAGCACGCTTATGCTTTCTTTCATTGTATTTCTATATTAAGAAGCTTTCACTGAATATACAGCTTTTTTCAACAACAGTACAAGAAAGAATTTTCGTTTGCTTTATTAGAAGGCAAAGCAGAAACGTGGAAGGTGTGTACAGAGGCTGTATACAATGACCATGTGCTTGACGGCAATGTTATGGAAACGGGAGATGACGTAGATGACAATGAAATGAGAGATATGATAACGCGTGAAGAATTCGACAGAGCACTGAGGGACCTAAGTCGAAACAAGGCCTCGGGAGCAGGCAACATTCCATTAGAACAACTGATAGCCTTGGGAGAGCCATCCATGACTAAACTCTACTATCTGATGAGCAAGGCGAAATATCGTCAGACTTCATGAAGAATATCATAATTCCAATCCCAAAGAAAGCAAGTGTTGACAGGAAAATTACCGAACTGTAAGTTTAATAGATTATTGCTGCAAAACCCTTATATGAATTCTTTACAGACGAATGGAAAAACTGGTAGAAGCTGATATCGGGGAAGATCAGTTTGGATTCCGTAGAAATGTTGGAACACGTGAGGCAATACTGACCTTATTAATTATCTTAGAAGATAGATTAATGAAAGGCAAACCTACGTTTTAGCATTTGTATGATCAGAGAAAGCTTTCGACAATATTGACTGGAATACTCTTTTAAATTCTGAAGGTGGCAGGGGTAAAATACAGGAGCAAAGGATATTTCCGATTTGTACAGAAACCAGATGACGGTTATACGAATCGAGCGCCGTGAAAGGTAAGCAGTGGTTGAGAAGGGAGTGAGGCAGGGCTGTGGTCTATCCCAGGTGTTATTCAATCTGTATCCTGAGAAAGTAGAAAAGGAAACAAAAGAATAATTTGGAGGCGGAATTAAAATCCATGGAGAACAAATAAAAACTTTGAGATTTCCCAATGACATTGTAATTCTGTCAGAGACAGCAAAGGACTTGCAAGAGCAGCTGAACGGAATGGACAGTGTCTTGAAACGAGGGTATAAGATGAACATAAAAGCACAACGAGGGTGATGGAATGCAGTAGAATTTTACCAGTTAATGCTGAGGAAATTAGATTAGAAAAAGAGACACTTGAAGTAGTAAATGAGTTTTGGTATTTGGGGAGCAAAATAACTGATGATGGTCGAAGTGAAGAGGATATTAAATTTAGACTGGCAATGGCAAGGAAAGCGTTTCTGAAGGAACATTTGTTAACATCGAGTATAGATTTAAGTGTCAGGAAGTTTTTTTTTTCTGAAAGTATTTGTACGAAGTGTAGAGTATGGAAGTGAAACATGGACGAAAAATAGTTTAGGAAAGAAGAGAATACAAACTTTTGAAATGTGGTGCTAAGGATAATGCTGAAGGTGAGATGGGTAGATCACGTAATTAATGAGGACGTACTTGAGAGAATTGGGGAGGATATCAATTTATGGCGCAACCTGACTAGAAGAAGGGATCGGTTGGTCGGTCAGGTTCTGAGGCATCAAGGGATCACGAATTTAGTGATCGAGGGAAGCGTGGGGGTGGGGATAAAACTCTTCGAGGGAGACCGAGAGACGAATACATTAAGCAGATTCAGAAGAATATATGTTTCAGTAGTTACTCGGAGATGATGAAGCTTGCACAGGGTACAGTAGCATGGAGATCTGCATCAAACCTGTCTCTGGACTGAAGACGACGACGTGAGGAACAACAACATGTTTTACGTAAATGTTTAAGTAATTTTACTTTCGATATTTTACTTTATATATATTTCACCTTAATTGGTGAAAGTATAGCCTGAGTTTGAGTTTATCCCTGTTTTTGTATTGTCTCCAACATGCCAGGAAGTGTTGAGAAAATAGCGACTTTGGTCAGAGCAGTTTCTCCGGCCGCGACCAGTGAGGACTGTAGAAGCCGTTTTGCATATTTGCGATCGTGCCATAGTGAAATAGCTTTTCTTGTTAGTGTCACCTGTGTGAATCCCGGCATGTACGGTCGATACCAGCTTGTCGAAACATTTTAGTCCTTAATTATCTATAATCATAACGTAATTTCATTTCAGGTGTACAAGGTAACACTAACTAGATCTCTCAGAATTTCAACATGAGTAAATAGCAGCTTCACAATAATATAAATTTTCACACACAAAGACGTAAAAAATGCATGCAGTTCCGAAAACGTACCCCTGAGACGCTGGTGCAGATTTACATATTAGATGGAATGCAAGACAAATAGTTGGCAGTGTAAGACTTGTATGTTTGGGCCGCTGGTACGGACTTGTACACTGCAAGTGAGTCGCGCGATATCGGCGTAACACCGGAGCGAACACAGCAGGTTGCGGCCGGCACGTGCCCCGCCCGCCACCCTTCCAGCTGACGTCACTGCTTGTGGGCGGCGCTGCCCCTGGCGGTAATTAGGCCGCGCTAGCCCGCACTCGCGCCTGCACACAGCGCCGATCGGCAAACTAGTCTGCCCTCGATGCTACACAGGCGCCTGGTCCAGGGGCGGCGGGTGGTAGAGCTCCCAACATGAAGTCCCTCCCATATACCTGATGGCGCTCGGTTTGGGAAGCGTATTAAACGAAGAAGAATCAATGACGGAAACGAAGAATCGACAGCGCAGTAAAAATTGTAAGACGGCGTTGTCTCCTGACCGTCAGTGCTTACATATTACGCCCTCACAATCATGTTTCGCACATCAAGACGCTTCATTCGAACCCGAACTCGACAAGATAAAGTCAATGTTGTACAAATTCATGTAAACGATATGCAATTGACAAGTGAGCTCACCCTGGTTCAAATACTCGAGGTTGGCGCGCACACATACATTCCAGACACGACCGTCACAGAGGCTTTCAGTTCGAGAGAGAGGCCGCCCAACTGGACACCAGGCCCTTCAGAGGACGACCCAGCCCATGTCGACCGGTGACCGCCCGTAGCGGACAGCGTGGGCCCGAGTGGAAATGGGGGGAAAACCCGGTGTTCGGCTTAAAAGTAAATTCCGCTACATTGTGTGGGAGCGGCCAGCCTACGCATTCTTTACACATAGCACGCAGTTTCAGAGATATTCGCAGGGAGATAGCAAACGCCAAAGCTACAGGTTTCCAGGTTGGTCGCCTTAAATGAAACGTCATTCTCCCATTTTAAAAGAGCAATGCTGATTGGCAGACGATATTTCTGACGCCTTGAGCTGAAGGAATAATGGAATAGACCTAAAGATATACCCCTTCACGTCTGGCATGGAGGGGCACCGTTCCGTTGTCGCTCTTGGAGCGAGAACACGTAACGAGAGCGTGCGCGCTTGTACGTGTACTCTAAAGACCGAGGAACAAGTCTCTCCTCAGTACTTCACTGGGAGAGCACCTCTGTCTAGAGCGAATCAAAGGGCACCTCTATATTGAGTCCTTGCTATTAAGCGATGTTCACTGTGTTGGACGACACACTTATTGTGCAGTGTGAACGGACAGAGTTATAGTTGAACGCCTGCCAGCGAATTTTGAGTGGCATCGCGATGGCTGGTTATCTGACCGTTGTACCACGCCAATAGTAAGACTAGGGGCGAATAGGAATCCTTGAATTCATCAAGGCGTAGGGAGAGTTTGATTGGCGAAGGTCAATCCAGATAGAATGAGAGTTATCTTAATTGTCAGCAGCGGGCGGCGCAGGCAGCAGTCATCGCAGCTTACCGTATTGTGCGCTACAGCTATTGCAAGACCCATATTTCCTCCACAACAGTACAATTCACTGCATTTCACACGCGACAGCCTCGACCGTACCTAGCAACATTCTAAAGGGTAATTATTCAAGTTGAGAAGGCGTGCCTCTCAGCCATTCTGCCAAGTTAACTACCATCTCAAACTTTGTGTAGAAATTTCATTAGCGAATCCTATCCTTGAGAGGTAACTTCACATTCCGAAAAGAACCAGGATATAGCTTGTTCACTTCATAACTGGAAGTGCCATTGTGATTTTTCAGAATTTTTGCAAAATAAATAATAACTTAGGATAGTTCCATATCTTTCTTACACTAACTAGCACTACTCCAGTATCCAAGTACCCCACAAGTTACTTAAGAAATTTTGTGAATTTTTGTGTCATTTCCTTACAGCGGACGACTCCAGAAGATATTTATTGCTGAAAGTTTTTCAGGCAATTTTCTTTAGAACGTTAGGAGCGTCTGTCTGACTTCCATAGTAGAGTTGGGGGTGGAAATTGCATCTTGCAGGAGCCACGGGCTAAAGGGTACATTTCAGATTAATCCGTTGCGCAGAATAACAGAATAATAGATCCACCCCACACACCCCAGAAAATTCAGCTTGAAAGGATATCAGCGATAAGATTCGCTGATCACATCGCTGTCTTCAGCAAAGGCGACAAACGAAACAGGAAGGTGTGCGTGCTGAACTGTGAAAAAAGAAGCAATATAGAAATCGTGAACGATCCACAGTCAAATGTGGAACATCGGGAGAATTTCTACAGCCAAGGCGCTGTGGTAATGTGGTCACGGTGTTGGACTGCGAAAGGGGACACGTGTGTCAAAATCTCCTTCGTGCCCTTTTTTCCTCACAAAATTATGAACTGTCCGTCCGGTAATTGACGTGTCTGTTCGTTCAATTCACATTTGTGCGCGTCGTGGTGTAGCGTCAGTTTGCAGCTGTGAGGTGTAAGGAAGGGACCTCCAGACGCACATACTTCCTATTTGTTCTCCCCAAGTACATTTCGGTTTAAGACTTTGAGGGCTCTCCACCTAGGTAGTTCGGATCATCTAGTGAGTTTTGATGCAGTACCTCTTTTTACAAAGGTACCTCTTGCTGATTCCTTGGCACTAACCTGTAAACAGTTTCAGTCTGACATAACTGCTTTCGGCACGCTCTTTCGTAAATATATTTTTTATTTAATCAATAATATTTTGAACAGACTGACGGCGTCACCATGGGCAGCCCTTTGTCTCCCCTGGTGATTAACTTTCTTATGGACGATTTTGAGGGAAGAGCACGTGAATCAGAGATTCTTAAATCAATTGTTTTTGGAGGTACGTGGATGATACTTCTGTAGTGTGTCGCCACGGAGAAGATAAATTAATGAAGTTTCTACATCATCTTAACTTCATCATGAGAACATTCAATTTAGTATCGAGCTAGAGAAAGATAGTTGTCTCCCATTCCCGGATGTTTTGGTGAGACGCAAGAGCGACGGCTCTCTTTGATATTCTGTTTACCGTAAGCCCATTCACACTTATTTGTTCTTGCGCTCTTCAAGTAGCCATCACCAGTCTCAAAGCGTATGCTTAGAACCCTTGTGCACAGGACCCATACATACAGCGTAGGATGCAGATAATTTACCTAAAAGACTTGCACATTCAAGGACAGCGTTCAGACACAGTGGCTACCTAACAGTACATTCTCAGCTAAAACCAAGAGCTGGCAAGGGGAGAGAGGGGAGAGAGGGGAGAGAGGGGAGAGAGGGGAGAGAGGGGAGAGAGGGGAGAGAGGGGAGAGAGGGGAGAGAGGGGAGAGAGGGGAGAGAGGGGAGAGAGGGGAGAGAGGGGAGAGAGGGGAGAGAGGGGAGAGAGGGGAGAGAGGGGAGAGAGGGGAGAGAGGGGAGAGAGGGGAGAGAGGGGAGAGAGGGGAGAGAGGGGAGAGAGGGGAGAGAGGGGAGAGAGGGGAGAGAGGGGAGAGAGGGGAGAGAGGGGAGAGAGGGGAGAGAGGGGAGAGAGGGGAGAGAGGGGAGAGAGGGGAGAGAGGGGAGAGAGGGGAGAGAGGGGAGAGAGGGGAGAGAGGGGAGAGAGGGGAGAGAGGGGAGAGAGGGGAGAGAGGGGAGAGAGGGGAGAGAGGGGAGAGAGGGGAGAGAGGGGAGAGAGGGGAGAGAGGGGAGAACGCGCCAACAGAGGCCCTAGCTTTTCTTCCCTTCGTTGGAAATATTTTCTTCAAAATAGCAAGAATCCTTTTCAATTTTCAGGTGAAAGTCTTTACGCGCACCATCTAAGATTTCGGACCTGCCGGGATCAGTGAGGGATGCTTTATTATTGCGGAAGCCTGGAATTTACAAAATACTTTGCAAGTGTGGTATGGCCTAAATATGGCAAACAACACGCACAGCGGAAGAACGTTACACAGAACATACGCGTTGCACTCGCCCTCTGCAACTCAAGTCTGCAGTTGCGGAACATTTGATCTCCAACGGACATTCAGTGGAGCATGACAAAACAAGTTTGGCCACAGCAACATCTTTCTGGGACTCCGTTATAAAAGAATCCGTTGGAAATACGGTTCGCGGAAAATCTTATGAACCACGACGTTGGCTACCAGCTAGACAATGCTTGGAATCCCGTCGTCTCCGAGATTTGCTTCAAACGACAACGCCAGAATACTCTGATAACTGCGGCGAACGGCAACGTCGAGGACTGCTCATTCTTGCAGATCCACCAGCGAGGGCGCTGTCGCCGGGCGGTGTGATCCTCCCATACCCGTGACTGACGCATAAGCGCAATACTGTCAGCGTGCTATGTAAGACGGGACGGAGAGCGTCTTCGTCAGTTTTCGATGGCTCACCTGAAGACGACTGGCAGGTGTCCAGTTGAAATATCGTGGAGTGAAGTTTACGACGACCGGCTGCGATCGCAGTATCTCTTCGAACACTTAGTTCGCCGGGAAAATTTTAAATTCCAAAGAAGGAATAGTTTCCAGAATGAGATTTTCACTCTGCGGCGTAGTGTGCGCTGATATGAAACTTCCTGGCAGATTAAAACTGTGTGCCCGACCGAGACTCGAACTCGGGACCTATGCCTTTCGCGGGCAAGTGCTCTACCATCTGAGCCACCGAAGCAAGACTCACGCCCGGTACTCACTGTTTCTTATCAGCGCACACTCCGCTGCAGAGTGAAAATCTCATTCTGGAAACATCCCCAGGCTGTGGCTAAGCCATGTCTCCGCAGTATCCTTTCTTTCAGGAGTGCTAGTTCTGCAAGTTTCGCAGGAGAGCTTCTGTAAAGTTTGGAAGGTAGGAGACGGATACTGTCAGAAGTAAAGCTGTCAGTGCCTGGCGTGAGTCGTACTTCGGTGGCTCAGATGGTAGAGCACTTGCCCGCGAAAGGCAAAGGTCCCGAGTTCGAGTCTCGGTCAGGCACAGTTTTAATCTGCCAGGAAGTTTCAAGGAATAGTTTATTGGAAGGATATTAGAACATATCTAGAAATGTGGAAAAAGGGTAATACAATGTGTAATTAATTGAGGCGATGCTGAGGAAATTAGATCTCGAAATGAGACACAGTATCAGGTAAGTTTTGTCGTTCAGGTAACAAGGTAACTGGTCGAAGTAGGGAGGATATAGTACGGCAGTTTGGAGCGAGCGAGAGAGTAAAAAAGGGACAGAGCTAGGCATAGATGTATTGAGCAGGTTCCGAGGGATGTAAATTGCTGTGGATATTCAGATAAGTATAGGCTTTCACAGGATAGACCAGCGTGTTTATGTGCATCAAACCAGTCTTCCCACTGACAACGACATCTAAGCAACTATAACGAAGTTCAAAAATGTACAGCGGTGAACAACGCGGAGTCCAATGTGGCCTCGTCCTCGTACCTCTATGCAACGCAATGCAATCGGATGTAATTTTCTCCCGTGCGCTTAAGTACAGTCTCTCGCTAGAATGACTGTATGCTTGTGTCAGAGTTAAGTTCGTACATTGCCTGCACATTAAGAGTGACTATTCAGAGATTCCGTTCTGTTTCTCAGATTTTGAGAAATAATGAGATTTTAGACGCTTTCTTTACACATCTTTCACAATTATTTTTATTTTCTCTGTGACTCTTTCCGCTCCTCTTTTTTTTATGTCCAATATCGCCTGTCGTTCCTTCAGTCAGATACGCCTCCAACACAACTCGCCAGTATTTCGACACGGTGACCGCAAGTGTTGTACAACAAATTTGCAATTTTGCATTACTGCTTTACAAATTAATGGAAATCAGATTTTCACTTCCAGCTAAGTTTTTATTATCGACCCGTCATATTTGTAAGGAAAGTGACTTGTCTTTCGTGGCTCACTGGTTGCTAGCCCTATATTTAAAGGTTGCTACACTTCTTTTCCTTTTGGTAAAGGACACAGTTCATTTTTCTTATCATTAATAGCTGGTTGACAATTTTGGAAGAGGCTCATACTTCATCCGTATCTGACGATTATTTCAACAAAACTGTCGGGTAGATCACGTGATAAATATTCTCATAGGTCAGTGTGTTATCTGTAGAAAGCGGATGTTGGAAGTAGAGACTTCCGCTGATCACCATAGCCACGCCCAGTGCCTCAAAGCTCTCAAAGCTGCACGCAGGACGGTACTAAAGGCCTCGGCAGCCGCTCGGAGTATCAAGTTGAAACCACACAGCCAAGTGGGGCGGTACTGAGGCTACTGGCACGCATCGCAGTGCGGAAAAGCGCTCAGCCGACACACCAGTTATTTGCAAACAAGAAAGTCGCGCCTAATGACTGCGCTCCACGCCGCCAGCGGTGCAATTATCACCGACTGGAGCCGGCCTAATGAATTTGGATGTTAATCGCTCGACAGCTGCGATTAAGCCCCCGTGCAGCCCCTCAGCAGGGCTAATGTCCGCCTCCACCCCTGCCGCCACTTTACCCCTCCAGTCCCCTCGGCGTCCGCTGCACAGCTTTCCTCCGACTACTGCTGCTGATGCAGTCTCGGCGTCAATGGCATCCCCTTCCTGCTGGGCTCGTCGGCTCCCCACCCCCACTTTCCCGCCCCCGCTCCCGAATCAGCCACCACTCCCACCGAGGCCTCCGAAGGCATTCAGCTGCGGAGATGAGCTCTCCCGTTTTAATTCTTCTTTAGCGGAACTGTTCTCACGACCTCCTTTTAACTTCAGCTGCTGCTCCTCAGACGCTCTGCGCGTCGCGACACTTAGCGCCTGCTTAAAGAGCCGCCAGGCGGTGCGAGGGCGCTCGTAAAGCGAACGGCGGCATTGATGCAAGGAGCGTATAAAGTGTCACGCCAGTGACACCACAGAAGAGGCAAATCAGAGGGTACGTTTACTCGCTTGCAAAGTATTAATGATCATGAAACACTTCTGGGAACTTTTTCAGACGTCTTTTCTTTAAGTGTTCAACCATGAGGTTGGTTTGCAGCAGAGCACCGTTCCTCTCTTGTCTGCCTCTCTCTTCATTTCCACGTATATGTTACATCCAACCTCATTCATGATATGTTGCATGTATATCCTTGGTCGCCCCCGCCGATTCCTTCCCTCAATAGCTCCTCCTGCTATTGTTCCAATGATGATGTTGTGTCGTAGGATGTGCCCTACAGGTTTGTCTCTTCTTGTTTCGATGTGCCTCCACAAAGATCTGGTCTCCTGTACTCTTCTAAGCACCTCTTTGATTTGTTACTTTGTCTCTCCAGCTGATCATCATCCTTCTGTAGCACCACATCTCAATGGCCTCTAGCCGTCTTCTCTCTTCTCTTTGAATTGTCCAAGTTTCACATCCACATAGGGCCACACTCCAAATGAAACCTTTCACGATACGTTTCCGTATTTTCAGACTGATGTTGTGGCTGCTGCGAGTAAGTTCTTTCTCCGATTAAATGCAATTTTGGCCTGTTGTATTCTGCTCACAATTTCTTTCCAGCTTCTACTATCTCTTGTGATTTTGCTTCCCAGGTAAGTAAATTCCTCAATCACTTCCAGTTTCTCTCTTCAAAGTCTCATTCTCAGAGGTTCATATTCTGCTCCTGTACTGCATACCATCACTTTAGTCTCTTTCTTGTTTGTTCTCAGTCCATACTGACTTCATCGAATTTTTTCCATTGTTCTGAGGACTTCATCTAGATCTTTTATTTCCGTGACTACAGCAATATTTTCAGAAGTGATGACCAATAATTCACACATGAAAGTCCAGGACAAAAGCAGCTATAAAGCTCCAATAAACATCGATCCGCAAATTCTAGTTGGGAATCGACTCTAAACGCCCTTGGGTACCGCAGTATTTACGTTAGTAAATATGGGATGGACTATCTGCCCAACCACTTCCCTTTTGCCCTACGTGTACTGTGCCGTATCGGCCTCTAAATTAATTAGAAACGTGAAGGCACCGTGGACAAAGGTTACACCAATGGAGAGTACGCTGACACGCTGACATGCACTGTATGTGCGGCAAAGCGAACGGTAGTGCCGTTGAGGCTGCACGAGTGTGTGAAGAAGCTTTACCTCTCCGCAGGCAGCCCAACAGGCGTACATTTACCCGGTTACATCAGGGCCTCAGACAAGCCGGGAGTTTCGCACACCGTGTACGAGAAGGTCGATCCAGATCCACAACACCCGATGTCGAGGAAAGGGTGTTACTCACTGCACACGAACGACCGGGTACTTCAACGAGGAGGATTGCTACCCAAGAACGTGTCCTCAATCATAGCAGTGGGTGGCGGATTTTACATCGGCAAGTAGTCTATTCACATCGTTTACAGCAAGGCCTCAACAACGCAGACTTCCCTCCTAGAGAGAATTTCTGCCAATGGGTGCAACAACAATCTACCCTGAATCCCCCGTTTGTAAGCAGTATTCCGTTCGCCGATGAGGCTGGATTTATCCGTGACTCTAGTCTAGACTACCGTAAGTGTCAATCCTAATGCAACACACACATCACGTCAGCAGCGTTATTCTTTGGACGTCTGGGAAAGACTGTTCGGAGACTGCATTATTGGGCCACACTTCCTTCCAGAGACTAACCGAATTGGAGCACGTGCGGTTTCTGCGGACTGTACTTCTAAATGCACGTGATGATCTCCCGCTGAACCAACGCCTGGGCATGTGGTTCAAATGGCTCTGAGCACTATGGGACTCGAATGCTGTGGTCATCAGTCCCCTAGAACTTAGAACTACTTAAACCTAACTAACCTAAGGACATCACACACATCCATGACCGAGGCAGGATTCGAACCTGCGACCGTAGCAGTCGCACGGTTCCGGACTGCGCGCCTAGAACCGCGAGACCACCGCGGCCGGCCCTGAGCATGTGGTTCATGTATGATGATGCTCCAGCGTACTTTCATTCACGAGTGCGGCACCGGCATCTAACTCGGACGTGTGGTCAACAGTGGATACGTAGATGAGGGCATGCCTGTGCCATGGCCCTCCAAGGTCTCCTGATTTTAATCCCATGTATATCCTTGTGTGCGGCCATGTCAAAAACCTTGTCTACGCTATCGAGGTCAACTCTCTTAAGGCAGTAAACTTGCGGATTAAGGCAGCCTTCCAGCATTTACAGAATTCCCCAGGACTGCCTCAGAGGATTCGCAGCTCATTTGATAGACTAGTTCAATGGTGCATTCATACGCATTTCCAACATCTGCTTTAATGTTTAGGAATGCCATGTGTTCCTGGACTCTGGTGCACCGCAACACAGACGTGTTGTTTATCGACAACGACTGCTTTGTGGACCCATGTTTATTGGTGTTTTTTAGCTAGTTTTGGTCTATACTTTCCATGTGTGAATTAACTTCAGGAAGTATTTGTAAAGACCACAGCTACATTCATTCAGCACACACGACAAAGCATTGTCGACGTACGGTTACATGTTTCGGGAATAACACTGTCATGGTCTAGCTATTCATGCTTAAAAATCAGTCATTGTTAAATCCGACACTAGGGATTTAGGTGTCAGAGGTTGCCATAGTTACCTGAGGCCAGTTTTATTCCCTAAAGAAGGCAATGCAAGGTTCCTTGCGCCGCTACTTTCTATCCGTAGTATGACTTTGATGCTTCCAAAATATATTATAATTTATAACCCTTGTCCGTCGCCCTCCATATGAAAATATTGTCCTGCCCTCAAAATACAAAAAAGCTAGCAGAAAGTCTCAGATGCCTGGAGAAGCTTATTGTGAAGGCATGCTACAGCTCTATTCCTGATGGAAGGAGCTGAAAGTGAATCACCATCAACAAAAACAGGAATAATGAGCGATTCTCCTAAATAAAATGCTCGCTGTCCATAAGTAGTAAATCACGGTGATGGCCAAGGTGAAATTCAAGCACGCACAGTTTCTAAATACGTAGTTTTAGGAAAAACTGCTTTCATTCGCACACATACCGATTTCGTGAGACTTTCTACGAAAATCGTAATGTAGGGAGATGAAAGTTGTGTATGTCTGTTACAGACAGTGTTTAAGACGAAAGAAGTTTAATTGTGACACCTCATTTAACGGTGATTTAATTTTACTGTCGACAAAATCAAATCACGCCCTTACAAAGGAATTATATGGAATCTTACTTGCTGTGGATCAGTCTCATGAAACTGAAATTGCAGCGAACGGATGTTGGGGAAAGATAGACTTCAATTACTATGGGTGAGACTACGCTGAAGTCAGCTGTTAGTACACACGACTAACAATAACGCTGTAATGAATTGGTGGGACTACCAAACGGATGACTGTCAATTTCTTGCATCGAAATGCTAAGGCGTCTATAGTAATTAATTTACTAACTCAGTTTAGGTATTCACGATTTATCCAATGCGATTGTTCAGACGTAAATCTTAATATTAAATCCATCATAATAAACTTTTTGTAGCTGGTATCCATAACAACACTTATTAAACTATCAATTTGGAGACTCGTGTGTTCTTTCAGTGAAGGAGAAAATTTTTGTATTATAGTACACTCACCAGGGGAAACATGCATTTTCTTCAATAAAGGTTTTTAAAAGGGCTTAACGGTCCTTCGACTACGGTATCATTAGAAATGAGCACAAGCACGGACTAGAACAGGAAATCGGGCCTGTCCTCAATCGAACATCCCAGAATTCACCTCAGGTGCTTTAGGGAAAGCACGGAGAACGTAGATCTGGATGAAAGAATGCTAATCTGATCCGCTCCTTCCGAATGGGAGTCTAGCGTCTTAACTACTGCGTAATGTAGCTCGTTTAACTTTATAGGATGAGTATGACGCTTACTGGCAGTTGCACAGTAAGGTTTCCAACTTTTTCTGTAGCGGTAAACTATTTTCAGATATCTTCACTCTCCCTTGCAGATTGTAGCTCTTAGATCTCAATGACATTTGAGAATTATCAAGAAGGAAAGAGAGAACGCTTCTAGAATCAATAAGGACATAGCTGAAGAAACTTCAACCAGCACTGTAATTTTCTTTTTCGGAGAGTAATCAGTAGCGACTCTGGTCAGGCAAACCAAGAATCACGCCTTAACTGCACCGTTAGCAGTCATATATTGCAACTCGAACTCCTCATTTCGCTCTTGGAACAACGGTGCCACGCAACGGAGTGAGCGCAATAAAAGAAAACCTTACGGCGTTGATATCTGTTTTGTTTTCCCCATACGAGTTCATTTCCCCTACAGCCACCTGGGGCTTGCAGCTATAGAACAGTTTCATTGCGCGTTGTACGGCCTCCAGAGGCAAAGGTTGACTCGTAAATAGGATGTAGAGGCTGCCCGCGAACACCGCAAGGAAGATCACCGCAGGTTACCGAAGGCGCCTCCGCGCATACGGGGGGGGGGGGGGGGGGGGGGGATGATGATATCCACACATCTGAAAGTATTACGTGAACGTATATCTCATATCTCTCCTCTCTCCCCCCCCCCTCCCCCCGAACGTATATGCAGGTGTCTATAATAATTTATGACTGTAACTTTGAGAACAGTGTCGGTATCACGAGTTTTATCTACTTACATTGCACACCATCAATAATAATAATAATAATAATAATAATAATAATAATAATAATAATAATAATAATAATATTTTGCGCTGCTTAACCTTCCGGGTTGTATGGCCGTGGTCCATTAAAATTTTCCGTTCCTAAAGTTTCGCCAATAGCTGCGCTGGGCGTTTTCAGGGGTGCTTCTGCTTCCATTAATTATTACTACCCGTTTGAGAACGAGGGCGACTATATCGGTTTCAATGCGCCATGTACTGCACAGGACAGATGCGTTGTTAACTTCCACGAAGACGCAAGAACGCTGTATGATCTCTTTAGAATTTCGTTCAATTACATGAACAACTTGTTTCCGTTGTGGTAGCAGTGGCCATACTTCTACGTCATTTCTTCTTAGTTTTCAGCAGCAGAAGGCACGCAGTACAGAAAGCTTCCACAATGCTATCTAAGGCTCTTCTAGGGTAACCCATCCACTGGAATCTCCGTTTCTTAATGTCTATATGTATCGCATACGTCACAAGTAATATTTCGTACGAAATTAATAAATGTATCAACCTTCCTCTTCAATAATTCCAAGTCACATGAATAATTATCTTTCTGAAACAATTGCCTTCATACTACCAACTGCGTCTATTCTGTTGAACATCATTATTGCCAACGATTCAGTAGCGCTGAGTAGAAAATAGATTGTGTTATTAGGAAAAACAGAGGCATTACAGCAGGAGTAAGCCTAATAGATTAAGAACAGAAACAGAAGTTTCCTCAGCGAGAAATGAGAAACATCTGAATTTTTCTCACTGCCAAGAAAGGGTAAGGAGGGATGGAAGCTTAGGGAACACATTGTATTGCTCTCTCAAGCACATTAATAAAGAACCATAAATTAAGGCATATTACTGATGACGCTTCATACAGATTCCCATTTATCACGTCAGTGGTAATATATTATCGGTAGGCTTACAGTTTTAACGATCGAGGGCGTAGGAGATTGGCAGCGGGTGGAAGGGGGGGGGGAGGGAAGACGGAGGGAGAGGGGGGGGGGGGGGGGAATCAGCCATGATGAGACATGACAGTGGGAGGTACTCGGCCGTGACATTTAATATTTGTTCCAACCATTAGCCAAAGTGATTTAAGGAAACCTTAGAAAACTTTACCAACATAGTCCTACGAGGATTTAAAATCATGTCCTCAATAAGGGCCCAGTGTCCTCACCACCTTGCATCTTCGTTTGTTAACAGAAGGTGTGTAAAATATTCACCCTCATGGTTTTTTCTGTTGACACTATTTTCATTGGTGAAATTTCCAGCTCTGACGTTATTACCTTCATCCAAATTGAAACACTGATTAAAAATAGAACCTTGTACTACTCTTCCATCACCCCCAAAAAAAGAAAAAGATCACGGAACTATTCATTGTAATAGTGTGTGATACCTTCATTTGCTGCATGTTCCATGCGCATTTTATAGTACATCTGCAAAGCATACCTGTAGTGTGTAAGAACAGTTACGTGAAAGGAATAGGGTACTTATTCAGGAAAACCACCGGCAACAAATGGAGATAGATTGTTTATTCCCATGAGCATCTGACAAAAATCATTATTGTACTATTAGCCCATTATTTCTGATATTTTATTCAACGCAAATCGCCACATATTTAATACTGATTTACATAGATACAAACATTTTGTGTAAAACCAATACAGAGAAATACAAAATGAAACATTTATTGTGTTCTGAAATGTGAGTTGATGATTAACGTATGTTTTTAGTAACCACAGTCAAGTTATACAACAATTTTTAGAGTACCTACAACTATGGTCCAGCGTTATTTGTACAAGCTGCAATTAGCCGACCTGGCAATCAAACGCTGAATATCAAGAACAAAGAAGTTGGTGAAGTCACTTTATGAACAGACACAGCTCTACTCAACATAGAGCTATTTTGCATGCCACCTGCAGTGATATTGCCAGATACATGGATCCGTTGGATGAAGTGGCAACCGAAGTTTGTGGTCATCGCCTCAATTCTGCTATCGAAAACCGGAGTCATTCTTTAGCTACCTACAAAGAAACTGCAGGACTTAAAGCTTTCTACTTCGCTTTGTTTCCAGTTGGAGATTGCGCCTACTGAGCACCTGTAGAATGAATTCTCGCAGAACGTAACTGACTGAGACCAGCTTCATTTGCTTTAGCACGGGTCTGGTAGGCACATACAGGTCGCGGAAAACCTGCCAGGTGACAGCCAACCGGCAGAAGAAAATACCGCTTGACACACTGCTTCGCTAATATTTGATCACAGCACATTGCGAAAGAAGAAAGAAATGTATTAAGACGAATTAGATATTTTGAGAGGTGTAAAATGCGTTAACATTCATCCTCAAACTAAAACATTTTATCTGCCTAGGTATTCTCTGTATTGAGGGTAATACATTTTGTTACGACTGAAAGTCGTTGTGCATTGCGAGAAGTTGATTCACAAGACTTTCAATCCGTATGATGAGTAACAGACGTGTTTGAAAGTTAAATATTTAATCATAAAAAAGGCTTTAAAACCATTATTTAATTTCTGAGCACTTAATCTTAAGTTACTCACAAGAGTAGTGAAATAATTCTATAGCGATTGAAACAGTATTAGCAAGTGAGAGGAAGAGAATACTCCAAAAATACTTGTTTATTTACGAAGATACAAGTCTACAATTAATAGTATAATTACTATAAATAAAAAATTAGTAGTAACACGTTGCAATGTATGATCTACGAAATATCTTTGAAGCAGCGGAACAAGAAAATATCAACGTTCGCAGAGGTACGAAAAAATCAATGCGACGAAAAGAAAAACTTTTCTTAAATGTTTTCTCCTCCCAACAACTTAGTTCTATGGGTGACTAATGAACTGTTGAGGCTTTCGTGGCCACGTGTTGACGCATGGCCTGTTGGCTTTAGCCTCTGGACCTTCAGCCAGTGTTTGCTTAATGGTTTTCTAAAGTTTCGCCAACACGAGTGACTGTCATTCTCAAAGATTCACACTCTACTGCCAGTCCGCACGGCCGAAGTATCACACTACGTTACTGGCGGCGGACTGGCAACGAAAGGCTAGCCGTTGATAACGACATCCACTCGTGCTGGTCAACGAACATATGGCAGAAGACGCTGAGAATACGACAAACAGGAAATTCGCCAGCCTAATGTAATATGTGTTGATGGGTGAACTGAGTAGGTCATGAATACAGCTATAAATAAAGATTAACAAACAATCTCTAAATAGTGAACAGCAGGAACGAACTTGCAGCAAATTTTGTATTGTGGGCATCCGCAGCTGTAGAATTGAACCATGATGAAAAAAGATAGCTTCAGCTGTACGATAAATCTTTATTTATGGTCCAACTAGTTTCGCAGCGATAGAGCCACTTGGCAGGGAAATGTATTTATTTCCTAATTTGTTTCAAACGATAATCAGTAGATGGACCATGCTTTGTTCAGTTGTGATGAAAATGTTTAATCGTCGAGAGGTCGGCAGTTTAATTGAAACTAGGACAGAATGCGTGCACTGTTTTCCTGATTCAGGAAATCTAAGGCGCAGCATCTTCGTGCCAACATGAGCGCCGCAGTGACCACCTAGACGAACACATTCTGTCCTATGTTATCTGGCCTCTGTGACCGAGCGGTTCTAGGCGCTTCAGCCCAGAACCACGCGGCTGCTACGGTCGGAGGTTCGAATCCTGCCTAGGGCATGGATGTGTGTGGTGTCCTCAGGTTAGTTAGGTTCACGTAGTTTTAAGTCTAGGGGATTGATGACCTCAGATGGTAAGTCCCATAGTACTTAGAGCCATCTGAACCATTTTTCATCCTACTTTAAACTGGTCTACCAATCTCTTGATGGCTAAATATTTTTAACACAATTGGACAAAGGATGTTGGGTCATCTACTGGTTATCGTTTGAAATAAATTGCGAAATAAATTGCGAAATAAATTGCGAAATAAATATACGGAGGTGACAAAAGTCATGGAACAGCGATATTCACATATACACATGGTGGTAGTATCGGGTACATAATGTATTAAAGGACAGTGCATTGGTGGGGCTGTCATTTATACTCTGGTGATTCATATTAAAAGGTTTCTGATGTGATTACAGCGATACGACAGACATTTATAGACTAAAGGCTGAATGGTGGTTGGAGCTAGACGTATGGGTTAGTTCTGTTCGGAAATCGTTACAGAATTGAATCTTTCGAAATTAACAGTGTCAAGAGTGTGCGGAGAATAGCAAATTTCAGGCATTGCCTCTCAGGACGGACAACGCAGTCTCCGGGGACCTTCACTTAACGACCGAGAGCAGCGGCGTTTGCACGGAGCTTTCAGTCATAACAGACAAGCAACACCGCGTAAAATAACCGCAGAAATCAATGTGAGACGTACAACGAACGCTTCCGCGGCTAAAGCTGGCGTTAATGAACAATGGCCGCGGACGACAGACGCAAGTGTCTTTGCTAAGAGCGCGCCATCGCCTTCAAGGCCTCTCCTAGGTCCGTGGCCATTTCGATTGGACCCCAGATGGTTGGAAAACCGTGGTCTGGTCAGCAGAATCCCGACTTCAGTTGGTAAGAGCTGATGGTAGGGTTCGAGTGCCGCGCAGACCCCACGAAGCCATCGATCAAAATTGTCACCAAGGCATTATGCAAGCCGGTGATGGAGAGGGGGTTGTGTTTACGTAGAATAGTCTGAGGCCTCTGGTCCATTTGAACCGATCATTGATTGGACATGGTTATATTCGGCTACTTTGAGACCATTTGCAACTATTCATGGATTTCACCCTCCCGAACAACGATCAAATTTTTATGGACGATAATGGGCCATATCACGGGACCGCAATTGTTCGCGACTGGACACCCGGATCGCCCGATATGAATCCTATCTAACATTAATTGAACATAATCGAAAGGTCGATTCATGCACAAAATTCTACAACATTCGTAGTTATTGACGGCTATAGAGGCAGCATGACTCAGTATTTCTCCACGAGTCAGTTGCTGCGCTACGCCGGGGAAAGGGTGGTCCGACACGCTTATAGAAGGTATCCCATGACGTACCATCTCGAGCTATGTATCACTGAAGATGTGACTAACAAAGAGAAGCTAATTGGATCATAAATAAAGGTTTCTCGTACAGCTGAAGCGAACCAACTTAGTGAAGGCGACGCAAGAATTTTGATTCACTATTATTACCGAACTATCAATTTAATAAGCCACGGCAGCAAAATACTAACACGAATTCTTTACAGACGAATGGAAAAACTGGTAGAAGCCAACGTCGGGGAGGATCAGTTTGGATTCCGTGGAAATGTTGGAACAGGTCAGGCAATACTGACCCTACGACTTATATTAGAAGCTAGATTAAGGGAAGGCAAACCCACGTTTCTAGCATTTGTAGACTTCGAGAAAGCTTTTGGCAATGTCGACTGGAATACTCTCTTTCAAATTCTGAATTTGGCTGGGTTAAACTACAGGGAGCGAAAGGCAATTTACAATTTGTACAGAAAGCAGATGGCAGTTATAAGAGTCGAGGGGCATGAAAGGGAAGCAGTGGTTGGGAAGTGAGTGAGACAGTGTTGTAGCCTCTCCTCGATGTTATTCAATCTGTATATTGAGCAAGCAGTAAAGGAAACAAAAGAAAAGTTCGGAGTAGGTATTAAAATCCATGGAGAAGAAACAAAAACTTTGAGGTTCGCTAGTGACTAATTCTCTCAGGGACAGCAAAGGACTTGGAAAAGCAGTTGAACGGAATGGACAGTGTCTTGAAAGGAAGATATAAGATGAACAACAACAAAATCAAAACTAAGATAATGGAATGTAGCCGAATTAAATTGGGTGATGCTGAGGGAATTAGATTAGGAAATGAGACGCTTGAAGTAGTGAACGAGTTTTGCTATTTGGGGAGCAAATGGTGATGGTCGAAGTAGAGAGGATATAAAATGTATACTGGCAATGCCAAGAAAAGCGTTTCTGGAGAAGAGAAACTTGTTAATATCGGGTATAGATTTAAGTGTCAGGAAGTCGTTTCTGGAAGTATTTGTATGGAATGTAGCCATGTATGGAAGTGAAACATGGACAATAAATAGTTTGGACAAGAAGAGAATAGAAGTTTTCGAAATGTGGTGCTACAGAAGAATGCTGAAGATTAGATGGATAGATCACATAACTAATGAGGAGATATTGAATAGATTTGAGGGGAGGAGGAGTTTGTAGCACAACCTAACTAGAAGAAGGGATCGGTTGGTAGGGAATATTCTGAGGCATCAATGGATCACCAGTTTAGCTGAGGTTGGGTTGTTTGGGGAAAGAGACCAGACAGGGAGGTCATCGGTATCATAAGATTAGGGAAGGACGGGGAAGGAAGTCGGCTGTGACCTTTCAAAGGAATTATCCCGGCATTTGCCTAGAGCGATTTAGGGAAAACACGGGAAACCTAAATCAGGATGGCCGGACGCGGGATTGACCCGTCGTCCTCGAAATGCGAGTCCAGTGTGCTAACCACTGCGCCACCTCACTCGGTACCAATTTAATATTGGGGGGCAGCGTGGAGGATAAAAATCGTAGAGGGAGACCAAGAGATGAATACACTAAGCAGATTGAGAAGGCTGTAGGTTGCAGGTAGCAGTAAGTACTGGGAGATGAAGATGCTTGCACAGGATAGAGTAGCATGGAGAGCTGCATCAAACCAGTCTCTGGACTGGAGACAACAACAACAACATTATTGCTACTGCATTGAGGAGAGATCTGGTAACGAATTAGAAATCGACACTACACAGCGCGAAACAGGTCAAAGTGTGGGATTTGTTCGAAATGGGTTGAAATGGCTCTGAGCACCATGGGAATTAACTGCTGAGGTTATCAGTCCCCTAGAACTTAGAACTACTTAAACCTAACTAACCTAAGGACATCACAAACATCCATGCCCGAGGCAGGATTCGAACCTGCGACCGTAGTGGTCGCGCGGTTTCAGACAAGCACTTAGAACCGCTCGGCCACTCCTGCCGGGTGTGATCTGTATCAAGTCTTTGTTAGCAGCTCACGGAATTGAAGCGAACGTCTCATGTTGGCAGCGTCGGCGGCCTCAGCCGAGCACCTGTGCCTGCAGCATGTCTCGCTCCAAGTCTATCTTGAGTCGCTCTGCGTTGATGCGCTCCCGCTCGGCCAGCGACGACCGCGCCTGGGCGCGCAGCGCGTCCCTGGACGCGGTCAGCATGTCGCGCTCCGCCTGCAGCTTGCGCGTCTCCTGCTGCAGCATCTGGGCGGTGCGCCGCAGCACGTCTGCGTTGAGGCGCGACATCTGCGCGCGCGACACCGCCTGCACCAGGTCGGCCGGCGGGCGCTCCCCGCCGCCCGCCGCTGTCGGCGGCTCCGTCTCGTCCACCACCGGCTCCTGCATCGGAGTCTCGGGCGGCCGCCGGCGCCCGACCGCGCGCATCCGTCCCAGGAGGCGCCGGGCGTCTCCGTACTCCCCACCCGCAGCGCCCGTTTCTTCTTCTTCCTCCGCCACTGGAGCGGCGTTGCTCTCAACGGCGCCCGACAGGCCACCACCTGCGTCGTCCCGTTCTCGAGACGCGCCGCTAGGTTCCAGCTCTATCTCAGGAGTGCCTTCCGTCTCTACAGTCCTCCCTTCAGCCTCCTTTCGCAGCACACTCTGCAGCACTGCTGTTCTGCCAAGTTTGGTACTAGTCGGGCTACGACTGCCTCCATCCGCCAGCACCGAGAGTAGCTCGAGTAAATGTCTGTAATATTGGAAAGACATCCTCGCTGCTTTTTCCTGTAATAAGGACCACTCTTTGTCCTTGAAGGCCGGCCGGTCCCCTCTGTGGTACAAATCTCTTACGGCGGCCCGCGGCAATCCCCCTTCCGAGTCTTCCTCCCCAATAGTGAGGGCTGTAGAGTTCCGGACGCCGGGCGTCGGGGTGGTGAGTGGTCTCCGGATGGGAACGCGCGCCGGAGCCATCTCCGGAAGTCCGCCAGTGGATGACTCAGCTTCTCTACGGGGCGGCCAGCTCCCTGGGGCCACTGTGGCCCACGTCACTCCGGGAGGGGGCAGAGCAACAGCGGCGAGCGCAGCACGACGGGTGGTGCCACCCTCGGTTGCAGGAAGGTCTGCGGGCAACAATAGGGAGACGTATCAGGCCGGACCCTTCAGTTCTGCAGCTCGTAAGGCGCACAGAATTTAGAAGAGGAAACACCGTCACCGCTTACCTAGTTACTGCGAATAGGAGCCAACTGCCAATAGATGTCCCGTTAGCTTCAAATCGCAGCGTCCTGCAAGAGCGCTTCCACTCCCAAAGCATGATTCCTTACCGCCAGAAAGGTGATCGCCATGCAGGGAGACTTATGAACAGGTGAAAGAAGTATGGAAGTATACCAGTATCAACATGCTTGACGCTCGCCGTTGTAGATCGACTGAAAGAAAGCGCAGGTGATTTCCAGACATAACAAGGGCGAACGAACGGACCCGTAAAGTTACAGACCATCGATTTCCTTCAGAACATATCCCCAGTTTCATCCATGCCGAGAAGCTTATGCCCACGAATGAGCTCGAGTTTAGAAACCATCACTCGCGCGAAACTTACCTTGCCCATTTCTCATGTGATACAGCGAAATGTGGATGAAGGGCAATAGGCAGATTCCATATATCCAGATTTCCGAAATGCAGTTGGCACTGTATCGCACTCTAGACTTAACGAAGAGGTTCCCAGACAAGTGAGTGGCTCGAAGATTTATTAAGTAATGGAACCCTGTAATTTGTCCTCGACGTTGAGTGTTTTTATCAGAGGCAAGGTTATCAAGTACCAGAGAAATGTGGCAGTGCCGTTAGTATTGCCTAGTCACAAATGGTTCAAATTACTCTAAGCACTATGGGACTTGACATCTGAGGTCACCAGTCCCCTAGACTTAGAACTACTTAAACCTAACTAACCGAAGTACGTCACACACATCCATGCCCGAGGCAGGATTCGAACCTGCAATCACAGCAGCCGTGTGGTTCCGGACTGAAGCGCCGGACTAGAACCGCTCGGCCACTGCGGCCGGCTATGTTGATGTACATCGACATGACGAAGATAGCAGTATACGCAAATATACAGCGTTTTTCGCAACTCCTGTTAAGGGCTTCAGAAGTTTGCAGAGTGGACTTAGTGGATGAGAATGAGCTATCACGTGTGCACTGTACAGGAGATGCTCCACGTAACAACCCTAGTATTCGCTGCAAAAGGCGAATCCGTGACGCGTGCTTTCATACAAACGGTCCACAAACCGTGGTGAGTGTTGAATAAAATTTACTGCCGCGAGGACTGTACTGGAGTCGGATACACAAGACTCTTCATATGGCCCCACAACAAAAAGTCGGAGTTAAATCAGCTCATCGCGGTGGTGAAAGAGTTGGTCCATCTCTTTCACCGTATGTTTGGTTGAGATATCCGCAAAGACCACGTGCGAAATACACGGGTGCGCTATCATGTTGATACTACATTTTCTGACGGAATGAGGGAAGTAGATCTTCCTACGACCCTACCAGTACATCTTGCAAGAATGTCGAGAATCTGGGATCCACTGGGCTGTACAAAAGAACGTGAGACCCTTTGCTGGATGACCGACTGACAAGCGAGCCTGACGTCGAAGCAGTGGCAGAACAGACGGCACATTACGTCACGAGACTAAGGCGACGCCCTGTTCTCAATGCGCTCTCGTGCCGTGAAGCGCAAGATTTGAAAATGATCGTATATTCAAACTTACTTTACATTCAAAGGGTGTGTTTCTCGACATGTTCATGATCGAAACGTTATCTACGGAGTCCCCTCTGGAACCCCTAGAAGCCTGTAACACCAGTTTTGAAATACCCTCCACACTGGTATAAATTTTACATGTAAAAGAAATGTATTCGCATTGTAAAAACGTTTAGATTTCATTTACCCTATTCATTAGTCACAATGAACCCCAATTTCTCGCTTTGGCTACTCGAGCATGTCTCCAGGACTGATCCAAAGTTCCATACATCAATGCGTGTCTACATCCTGCACTTCCACAGTTTCTTTGATTCCCGCAAAGGGAGAGACATTCATTATTATCGTTGCGGCCTTGTCTAGGCATGAACTACTATTTGACATGTGTAATACGATTTACTATGCAGTGCCCTTCAGACGTGCATCTAAGTTTGAAGGGTATTCTACGGTAACTATATAACAAAGACACTGAAAACACAATTTTACATTTGTCTTCAAATATCAAGATGCTATTATTGCAGGCCGACTAATATGTCACGATTAACTCTGAGTTTCTGTATTGGATAAACTCAGCATCCAAACACATTAAATAGGCAAACTGTTGGATATGCAGTTCCTTGACAGGGTAGAAATATCAGTTTCTTGACACAAGTGAAGGACATGTAGTTTTGCATTAAAAACGAATAAATTTGCCTGTAGCAACGAGGAAGGTTGAACTCTTAACATATGTGTGTGTGTTGCTGTTACAAGAGCTACAAAGAATACGCAACGAAAGAAAGTAGAGCAACGAAAGAAAGTCGAGCAACGAAAGAAAGTCGAGCAACGAAAGAAAGTCGAGCAACGAAAGAAAGTCGAGCAACGAAAGAAAGTCGAGCAACGAAAGAAAGTCGAGCAACGAAAGAAAGTCGAGCAACGAAAGAAAGTCGAGCAACGAAAGAAAGTCGAGCAACGAAAGAAAGTCGAGCAACGAAAGAAAGTCGAGCAACGAAAGAAAGTCGAGCAACGAAAGAAAGTCGAGCAACGAAAGAAAGTCGAGCAACGAAAGAAAGTCGAGCAACGAAAGAAAGTCGAGCAACGAAAGAAAGTCGAGCAACGAAAGAAAGTCGAGCAACGAAAGAAAGTCGAGCAACGAAAGAAAGTCGAGCAACGAAAGAAAGTCGAGCAACGAAAGAAAGTCGAGCAACGAAAGAAAGTCGAGCAACGAAAGAAAGTCGAGCAACGAAAATCCTTTCCTGAAGAGGAAAAGTTTATTGGGTCTTGTACGACATACGGAAAAATTTAGGAGGATAATACAAAACATTAGTGCCTGAAATCACTCAGAATATTAGAAATCCAAATATGTTGATTATGCAGTTATATAGAAATGAAATAGGTAATGAAAATTTTGTGCAAATTGATGGTAACCTAAACCCATTTGAGAAATTAATGTCAAAAATATTAGTGTTCGTTCAGTTAACAACACAATCATGCCATCCGCTTTTCCAGTAAAGCTCGGACCACGTGTATCTACAGCGCATTGTTTGATCTGGTTTATATCCACGCTCTACTTCAACACAGTTTACGATACAGGGAAGTCAAACAGTGTGTAGGAGCTAGCGAGTCCCCTCTTGTCGTATCCACTATTTATTTACTGACTTAAGTAATGACGGATAGTGAAGTAAATAGGCAGCAACTGCGCAACTATGAACGTAGTCTTACATATCCCATACTTTTATTATGTCACTATGAATCCGTGACACCTTGGCACAGATTTCTGAATGTAGGCTGATACTACGATAGTAGTGGACAATTTCTATGTTAATACTAATAACCATCCTTGTTTTGTGGAGCGAGAGACATGGCATATCTCTACGGTTTTCAGAGAAGCGCGGAAACATGTTTCAACTCACGCGTTATTTCCATGTTTCTAACGGGTCAGCTGTATCGTACTGTTAAATACGAGGAATGGCCGCCACAAAGGGGGACGGGTGAAGTGTAAAGGCACGACCCATTCGGAATGTCGCTGTACGGTTGGCCACAAATGCTAATTAAGTTACGGCGCGGTAGCACAAATTGAGGGAAATAACCCATTTAACGGTAACACCAAACATTGCTAAACTGAGCATGAACTTGCAACAACCAGAAGCCGTCATTCGCGATGCTTCAAAGGGTCGGAATAGACTACGCACAAACGCGTTTCCGTACGAAACCAATTGCTCGGCCTGCCGTGAACAGCACAATGCTAGCCTCCGACGTGGAGCAAACGATGCCACGCTGAACTTTATTTACGAAAGACGACGGCAGAAATGTCATAACCACACTGAAAGTACTGACTAGGACAGCCAGACGTATGAATCATCAGATTGTATTTTCAGCATTAAAAAGTTCTTGGAAGACAATGCAAAGACAATCAAGAAAAACGTTGCTGTCATTAGAAAGAAAATCACAGGTAACATGGAAGATAGAGTACATCCCATACATCTTATACGGCCTATAAAAAATCTATCTGAAAGTTCCAGAATAAATACAGGGAGCTCAAAAATGAAAGAGTTGACGAAAAAGCAAGGCGTCAGGCAAGGACGTAGCTTGTCACCTGACCTCTAACATCTCTGTTTGGATCGCTTAAGAAACTGGCAAATTAAGTACATGGGTGTATACAACTAAAAAGAAGCAGTTATCATCTGTATGCTATGCTATATGTGGATGATTTAGTCTTAATGCAAAATAAGGAACCGAAATTAAAACATTCGGTGTGATTATATGAAGTAGGACGACAACAGCGCAGCAATCTGAAAATTCCACTAAAACTGAGGTAATGGCTCATTACTGGTAACATCCAGTCCTATCAAAAATTGTTATTGAAGGCAAGAAACTGGAGCAAGTATCAAGTTTTTGATATTTTGGTCTGATGTCAGTTCTAATAATGATAATGAAGAATAAAATCAAAAAATATCAGCAAATATGTGTTAATATAAATAAAACTTTAAAGAACGAGGAAAAAGACAAAATGAAAGTTTTACAATACAATGGCTAAGACTTTTGCTCTATGACAGTCGAGCTTGGATTCAAGAAAAAAACAGGATACAGTCGGCTGAAGAGAGATATTCAGAATTCGTCAAATGTCACTCAAGAAGCGATCTTTTCAGGAAAGAAAATCACGAGAAGAATCAGAAATAGTAAACTTGGGGAAGAATATAGGGAGAAATGGGGGCAATTTAAGAAAGAGTGAATTCTAGTAATTGGCAACACGTACAAGCCCTCAGGAAAATGTGACCCTGGAGAACAGGGAAAAACTAGGTTTTAAAAATGTCGGAACAGACATACAGCCTCAACTTTGAAATGAAGAAAAACAAATGAGACCGTGCTGAAAAATGCCTCGGAATTCATGTGGTAACACTAGAAAGCTTTTTTAAATAAAACAAACGTTATTTAAATCGTGTATATTTTTCATGTCTCTTTTTCTGAATACAGACAACCTGGCGACAAGCTCTTGTCCCCCAACGGGAAACAAATATGTTGTAGAATGCACCAGTCGCCCAATGTGGCGTCGCACTCCGTAAGTCTTGCACTTGGCGGCCGAACTTCCCGCCTGGGACCTACCGGCCACTGAAGCCTTACGATTATTTCCATTTACTGTCTTAACAGCAGTGTTCTCTCTGTTCGTCTCATTGCTCATTTCTTTCAGTCTCTTTCTGTATTATAGTGTAGCAATTCTTTCTCTGTATAACCCTAGTTTCACAGAGCCAATTTACACTACAGCGAACCATTCGGAAGCTACTTTGATCTTTGAAGTTTTGCACACGAGCGAATTTCACTTAACATGCATTTCTACGGAGTTCTACAGTATCCACAGAAAATTATTTTGACTTGATCTGTGTATGTGAGAGCAGACTGTCGAAAACGGAAGGTGCATTTTGATAAGAAAGAAAAATGCCGCCACATCAAGATGCGGACGCCTTGCCCACCTGCTGTGTCCGGGAGATGGAATCCTACACTGACGCCAGAGCGCCGACACGCCGCTGACTTGTCCCATTACGATTACGGCATACACAGCCCCCCTTCCCTCCGACGCTCATTCCCCGCCCTAAGCTGCTGCGAAGCGGGCAGCGCCGGTGACGCCAGCGCTCTCGGCAGGTGGCGTGATGCGCGCCGACTCACCGTGGAGTCACGTGACGCGGCCGGCACTGCACACCGCCGCCTCGCCTGTTCTGCGGTGCTGAGTTGGCGCCCGCGTGGCCGAATGCTCGCCAAGGCAACGCCGCCGCAGTAGCGGCAGGTGACACCGGCCATAGAACGCCGTTCGCCCCTCAGCACTGCCTTGGTCTTTATAGTTACGGCTTGGCGACATACTGATACGCTTCATGCTGTTGCGTAGTGGTTTGAGTATACTAGTACTCATCTATTATGTTCGAATAACTTACGGGAATGCAGAGCACAGGCTGTCATTTTCAAGGCAAAAATGCAGCAAGTAAGCGCAACGCAAGCGAATTTAAGAACTTCGGGAAGGACACACACACACACACACACACACACACACACACACACACACACACAGTAAAAAGACAGCGCTATCACAAACCAAAGATGACTGACATAAGAAGTAATCGATAGTGAAATTTATAATCAACGGGTGAGGTACCACATTCTCTGTCCCTCTGTTTTTAACTGCGAAGAGAGCAGGACTCCGTGCAGAATGTAAACAAAAACCACGATCTCTATTTCTAAGCTTATCTGCTACTTTCATTTCAACAGCTTCCTTAACAACACTACCTCAATAGCTGGAAGCGTATACGTGTTATATTGCATAGAATGACGGGTGCCGAGACAGTGTTCTGCAATGGAGGATTTGGCCGGTGGTTGTAAGCGTGTGCTCCACTGATGCTCATTACACCAGTCCTCCAAAGCCCTGACAGTCCGACCAATATACGACATGCTACAACTGCAAGGAATGCGTGCCGCCTCGCGCGAATCAAGATCATCGTTGAAGAACCCTAAAAGGACCCTGAACTCAGACGGTTGACGAGAAACACACTTCCCATCATATTTCCGCGAAAAACGACTAATCCTGTTCGAAACGCTCCCTGCCTAAGGCAAAAAAGACCGTGGCCTTCGATGTCACCTCAGTATTGCCATTGCCCGGTGGACAATTGGTCGGTAGCGCAACGCACGTCTGATGTGTCTTTCACTATAGCCATTGTGACGAAAGGCGATTTCGAGATGGGCTAACTCAGCTGACCAACTCTTGGAGTGCGAGATGACATGGTCTCTGTAAACCACACTGTACCGGATTGTGCAATCATCATCCTGCACATACGAGTCGGTGTGGGTACAGTTCGGCACGACCTAACGTATCATGTATCTTCCTCCTGACCACTGTATCAAAGAAGGAAGACAGCCATCCTTTTCCAACTCCGGCGTGAGAACAACATTCCGGTGGATTGAATTCAGAGTGCTCAAAAAAGTCGTTCAAATTCTCGCTGCCATCTGGCCAAACAACAGTAGTATCATCTGTGTGTCCGAAAAAAGAAAGAAAAAAGAAAAACATGCAGGTTTTTTTAAAAATGTCGCCGACTCCAAAGCACGTTCCTTGAAATCTTCCATAAACAAATTCGCACTAATAGGTGACAACGGGCTGTCTGCTCGCAGTAGTGATCAACCGACTGCATTCCCGTAAATTATTTGAAAATCGTATACGCCGAAGGAAACTACAGTCTCAACAGAATTAAGTTTATTAAATAGCTTCAGTGCCGTAAGTAAAGTTTACCCGTTTACGGTAATTCGAATTTTATGAAATTTTCATAGGTCAACGTTAGTTTGAAACACACAGTGCTGTAACATGATCCTAATGTACATAATGATGTGTCATTCTTTTTCGTTCTCCTTGCGAACATCTCTCTCTCTCTCTCTCTCTCTCTCTCTCTCTCTCTCTCTCTCTCTAATCAGTGGCTCCCAGCCTGGGGTAACTACGACCCAGGTGTAAAATGATATTTTCTGAAGGGCAACAACAAAACGGATCGGTTGTGTTTAGATCTGGAAACTAAATTATTTTAGAAGATTGTTTCATAAGACTGATTTCATACGTAACCAGTATTTATGTCTACTTTATTTCAAACACTATCTTTAACGCGTGAGGCAAAGCGGCGGAGGTTGTAACTTTGAGAAACGTACCTATGAACATCTTCCTGACACAGTCCACCCACTATACACACTTTCTTCGTTGCACAACGCGTCTGAGATCAAAACTGAGACATGTGTATCACACATGTTTAAACATCTCTTGAAAATCCCTTCTCCGAATTGTAGGTAGATTTCGCAGTAGACCAGGAAGTGCTTTATTATTCACTTCCTAAAAAAATTGTCATCAGAACAGTAACTAACGATTACTGCACTACTGTATGATCTACACAATATTATACGTGGCCGTTGTCAGACGCGAAGTATTGGCAGCGAGAAATTTTCCCAAGTCTGCCATTTCAGAAGTAAGGAGTCCAGCTGTCAAGTGATTTACGAACAATATGTGCAGCGCACATATTTTTGCTTGGTTGATTTTAAATAGGGGAGCTGAGTGTGGTTAAGCAGTCGCCGCTAGGGAGAGGAGTGGTGTGGAGGAAGCGTGTTACGTAACAAGTGTCTACCCCCATTGCGAACAGTTAGCTTTCATTTCTGAGGAGGAGTTGTACGCAGCACTTGCTATGGACCGAGAATCGAATCATTCTCTAAAAATACAGGATACAAAAAAAAAGGTTCAGTAGCTTGAGAGGTGTAGTACTCATTCAAACAAGAAAAATAAATCCAATAAACATCCTTCCGGAAAAGCATACTTTGCGATATAAACGTGTTTATAGGAAGGGCTGCGCGTCGTTTGGTTGTCGATACTAACACAGTCGTCGCATTGGTGCTCCGTCAAATTTGTGTGTTGGCTACGTTAGCTTTCGTTGTGTTTGTGTGCCTTATTGCACAGTACTGTCAACGCTGGGTACGTATCATGGTGTTTTACCTTTTTCTAAACGCGGATTCACTTACGTATTTACTGTTATTACGCTCTCTGTACGTTCAAATGGTGTACAACATATTTATTTTCTCTCTTCCACCACTTGTTATCCATGGAAGTCGAGAACTCGACAAGTGACATGGCAGATATGATATTCTGCCATGGTTTAGTGCGCGGACGTAGCCTGCGAGCCCTCGCCCTGTATCCTGAAAAATATTCACAGCGCAAAATGCCCTCTGATAAGCCGTTCGGTAGACTTTTCCAGCATCTAAGGGACACAGCTATCCTTGCGCCTCGGAAGGCTAACAGTGGAAGGCCACGCACAGTCCTCACGCCTGACTTGAAGGATTGTCTGCTACTTTCGGTACAAGAAACCCCTGGAACCAGTGTGCGACGGTTAGCAGCAGCAGAAGGCATGTCTCTCTTATCTGTGGGGGGTGGGGGAGGTACTTCATGTACAACTGCTGTACCCATATCTTCTACAGCGCGTTCAGGCCCAAAGGCCAGAGGATCGACTTGGCAGACTGCGGTTCTGTCAATGGCTGTTGCAGAAATGTGTCGCAGATCCACAGTTCACATTCAAGATTTGCCGATGAGGCAGGATTAACAAGAGATGATGTAAATTTCCATAATCAGCATGTGTGGGCAAGAGCAAATCCCCAAGAAATTCCGGAAAGGGGGCATCAACATAGATTCTCAACCAACGTGTGGGCAGGCGTACTTGGCGATAGATTAAAAGGGCCATACGCACTACCACGAGCGTTAACGGAGGGGCATTATCTGACTTTCTCAATGTATTGCCTGGCTAGCTGGTGGCTTTGACATTGCAGCAACGACTACGTATGTTCATGCATGATGGCGCACCAGCACACTTTCGTTACGATGTGTGCGAATATCTGACGCAGGACCGGTGGATTGCTCGAGGGGATGGGGTGTCACACTTTGACTTACTCGTCTCCCAGACATCAATACGCTGGACTTTCGGTTATGGGGACACTTTAAGGAATTGGTCTACACCACGCCAATCAACGCTGTGCGGACACTACAGGGTCGCGTCTTCAAAGCGTGCCAGCAGCTAAAACAACAATTGGGTATCGTTCAGAGGGTGCGTCATTCCTTACGCCGTAGGCCAGAAGGGTGCACGGTGATGAATGGACGCCACGTACGTTGACCACCCCCTGTAAACACTTGTTTATAGCAAACAGTACGCATTTCCAGGCCCAACTTCATTCGAGTGATTTTTCTTATTTGGATGAGTACTACCACTTAAGTATTGGGCACTTTTTTGAACACCCTGTACATGCCACAAGTAGTTCGCTAGTAATGTGAGCAGTCCTTTTCTCGTGACACTGTAGTCTCTAATTCCTTTAATTAGAGATTTAGAGACTATAGTGCCACGAAAAAAAAGTTAAAGAAAAAACGACTCCTCACACTACAAGCGAACTGTTTGTGGAATACATAGAAAAGAAAAATTCGGAGTAGGTATTAAAATCCATGGAGAAGAAATAAAACTTTGAGGTTCGCCGATGACATTGTAATTCAGACAGAGAGCAAAGGACCTGGAAGAGCAGTTGAACGGAATGGACAGTGTCTTAAAAGGAGGATATAAGACGAACATCAACAAAAGCGAAACGAGTATAATGGAACGCAATCGAATTAAGTCGGGTGATGCTCAGGGAATTAGATTAGGAAACGAGAAAGTAGTAAATGAGTTTTCTATCTGGGGAGCAAAATAACTGATGATGGTCGAAGTAGAGAGGATATCAAATGTAGACTGGCAATGGCAAGGAAAGTGTCTCTGAAGAAGAGGAATTTGTTAACATCGAGTATAGAGTTAAGTGTCAGGAAGTCGTTTCTGAAAGTATTTGTATAGAGTGTACCCATGTATGGAAGTGAAACATAGACGATAAATAGTTTGGGCAAGAAGAGAATGGAAGCTTTCGAAATGTGGTGCTACAGGAGAATGCTGAGGATTAGATGGGTAGATCACATTACTAATGAGGAGGTATTGAACAGGATTGGGGAGAAGAGAAATTTGTAGCACAACCTGACTAGAAGAAGGGATCGGTTTGTAGGGCGCATTCATAGGCATGAAGGGATTACTAATTTAGTATTGGAGGGGAGCGTGGATGGTAAAAAAGCTAAGGGAGACCAAGAGATGAATACACTAATCAGATTCGGAGGGATGTAGGTTGCAGTAGGTACTGGGAAATGATGAAGCTTGCACAGCATAAAGTAGCATGGAGAGTTACATCAAACCAGTCTCTGGACTGAAGACCTCAACACACAGTCTCTAAATAGTAACAGGCTTATTAATAGTCCTTTGGTGGCAACTAATTTTGTATGAACGCGTAATTAGCTGTTTACAAAGAGATTCTTTCAACGAAACGCACAGTTACGAAAATATAATTAGTGCGTTGCATAAAAAATTAAGTGTTTCTGTTTGACAGATGCATAGGACGTAACTTATCTTTCCTTGATCACGTACCAGTTCTTAGTTTAACACGAAATGTGAGTCATATTTCAAATTATAAGTAACAAAACTGGTTGTATTGTTTTGCGTAACACACTTCTCGCTCTCTGGTAGGGGAGATAATTTCACTGTCGAGCCTATCTATCAGGAAACTTCCCGCTTCCTACTGAAGCTGGTATTTGCGTTTCCTTCTCTCTTAAGTCCTCTCTGTAGGTTCAGACTGAACAAGAAATGAATTGCATAGTGATGGTTGTGTTTCCTAACTCTTACGAAACATGGCTTGCTGTCGAATTTCATCTGAGAGAGAATCGCTTCCTCAGTGTGTTTCCAGTGTTGTCCAGACGGAGCAAGTACATGGAGCTTGACAGAGTTTAACTGATGGGAACTAGGGAGCCTGTTCTTCCACGGTGACTGTAAAAAAAATAAGCAATTTTTTTTAGGCCGCTACCAGAAGGAATACTTTGGCAATGTGCTTTACCGACTTTGATGTTGCAACATCTTTTTTAGTTACGCCGTCAGACTAGAAGTGCCATATGACACACTGTTCTTAATAAAAAAATTCTTTTCAGAACTGCTACATTAACAACATTATTAATAACCATTAAGTTAACGATTATGCCTGTTAATGTGATGTTTACTTTTTGCCTGATAAGGGAATACATCCTAACACGTTGCAATATTGTATAATTGAAGCAGTCTGAGAAAGAATTGACTGGTAGAGATTTCTAAAAAAAAAACTTGTTTGTAAAACAAATCTAAGAGGCCACTTGGCACCAGCATATTTCAAGAAATCTCTGATATTGGTGATGATACAGGTATCACATCACTCGGACGGCTCGTAATAAAAAGTAATCTCTCTCAAAAACAGGGATCACATTGTACCCTATAATACTACTACTACTACTACTACTACTACTACTACTACTAATAATAATAATAATAATAATAATAATAATAATAATAATGATAATAATGATAATAATAATAATAATAATAATAATAATTCATCGTTTAATCTCGTTTTCCATTTTTTTAAATAACAGGCACGAAACAGCTCGTACTATTCACTTTTTTTTCTACATATTGCACAGGTAAAGGCGTCATCTGTCTTTCTCTCTGTAATTTTGGTATAATAACGCGATTAATTAAGGTGACATGTTTTACTTCTTAGAAAAGATGCTAATACCCTTTACTAGCAATATGTGAAACTTTTTGTCTGTGTTTTGGTATTTCATGACCTCTAGACTATGCACCATCCGCGAGCCATAATATGCAGACCAGCTTTTTTTCGAAGTCTAATGTTGCAATCTAAGTTTCCTGTCAAAAGGTCCGATTACCGCGTTTCTGTAAAACAAAACATTTTATTATATTATACATCGCTGTCACCAAACTTGTCCGCTGCCGAATGATGACTGGTCACCTGGCGCTAAGAAAAAAATTTAATAGGAGGAAAGAAACGTTTTGTCCAAGTATTAGTGAAAACTGATTCTCTTTCTTTATTGTACTCTTGCTGCATTCATTGCAATGCAGCCCGACTCCAGACAATTAGCTTCCGGAGGATTCATTTTCGATCTTTTTCCTTCACAGTAAGTATTTATTTCGAGGGATGCGATATAGGTCTAACTAGGCAAGTTAGAACTCTTACATTCGTATAAAACTGGATCAGCATCGGTATGAGGTGACTATAGTTCTCTTCTATTGAGACTAGATTTATCTTTTCCAGTCCGTCGTCATCTACGATACGATGAGTCAGTAGCTTTGATAGGTGTCATTAGAGTATTAATCGATTGTACAATAATGTCTTATCTTTATTGTCGAGCTGTTACGTACGAACGAGCAGCGATGTTGTAAAATGTATCGCAGGGTTACGTGATCGTCTTTGGCGTGCGCGTGGGCGCCGTAGCAGTGGTTAGCTGTGTTAAAGTGAGGAAGCTGTTGTAATGTTATGTTTCAAATTTAAAGTCAATTTATCGATGCGTTTTATTAAGACAATTATGTAATGGCAACTCGTCTGAGAAGGAAGTGGTGTAATGGAATCATCATCTATTTACGTGAAGAATAATTTTAAGGTTTTTTTGAAGATACTCTTATTATTGCAGTGGCGTTTTTACCTACCTTTTCCTAGTTTTTAAATTATCATGGCTTTTCGAAAGTAAGAAAGGAACCTAGTGTGTTCCGAAAATATTTCGATTTGTAATTAACAGAATTCAATGCAACTCACGAGTGTGTGTGTGTGTGTGTGTGTGTGTGTGTGTGTGTGTGTAGATATAGTGATTTGCAGCTTGGTTTTACATCAAAGTTCATTATTCAGGCAGTTTATACTGTCGAATATTCTTGCAGCCAGACAATTCACTTTAGCATTATTAAACCCTTGCCTTCTAATTATGGTGGTTCAGTTTTCTAGTACAAATCATTATTACTCCTGCATAACTCTTACTATTCAAAGCAGAGTACGTCATATTTATATTATTTTAAGATATTTTTCAGTATTTCCGGACAAACTAATGCGTAGAATGGCCGTGAAGCACAAATATTTTTGCGGTACCTATGATACAGATTTCCATGTGCGTTGCGATGTACTCGGAACAGTTTTCTTCCCGAGTAGGTCGAGTTGCTTCCTACGACGCGCAACCGTCCGCGCTCGAGTCGAAGGCTCTGGAATAAACCCACCCGAGCAGTGCAGCTGCAGCTGCGGCGGCAACGAACAGGTCTTACGAGAAGGCTGGCTCCAAGCGTCCTCGGCACTAATCGTGTGTGCGTGCGCACAGCCTCCTGGAATATCATCACCGATCATCCACCTGGAGGGGCTGCCTAAGGTTGTTACACGTCTATTGGGATCTCTAAGTTCCCTCCATATTATGAATGCACCCGAGCTAGGTCAAGCACTTATTTCCTGAGCGAGGGGAGTAGACCGTGACAGACGAACAATCGAACATGTACTGAGGTGACAAAAGTGATATGCAAATATGTAGATATTTGGGCGTAATATTGAAGAGCGATATGAAGTGGGACAAGCGTGTAACGGCAGTTGTGGGGAAGGCGGATAGTCGTCTTCAGTTCATTGGTAGAATTTTGGGAAGTTGTGGTTCATCTGTAAAGGAGACCGCTTATAAAACACTAATACGACCTATTCTTTAGTACTGCGTGAGCGTTTGGGATCGCTATCAGGTCGGATTGAGGGAGGACATGGAAGCAATTCAGAGGCGGGCTGCTGGATTTGTCACTGGTAGGTTTGCTAATCACGCGAGTGTAACGGAAATGCTACAGGAATTTGGGTGGAAATCTCTAGAGGAAAGGAGGCGTTATTTTCGTGAATAGCTACTGAGGAAATTTAGAGAACCAGCATTTGAGGCTGACTGCAGCACAATTTTACTGCCTCCAACTTACATTTCGCGGAAAGACCACATAGATGAGAGAGATTAGGGCTCGTACAGAGGCATTTAGGCAGTCATTTTTCCCTCGTTCGATTTGGGAGTGGAACAGGGAAAGAAGATGCTAGTTGTGGTACGAGGTACCCTCCGCCACGCACCGTATGGTGGATTGCGGAGTATGTACGTAGATGTAGATGGCCATAGCATCGCGTACATGGTAAAAAAAAAGGCAATGCATTGGCGGAGCTGTCATTTGCGCTCAGGTAATTCATTTGGAAAGGTTTCCAACGTGATTAAGGCCGGACGACGAGAATTAACATACTTTGAATGCGGAAGGATAGTTTCAGCTGGACGCATGGGACAGCCCATTTCGGAAATATTTATGGAATTCAGTATTCCGAGAGCCACAGTGACGAGAATACGAAATGTCAGGCATTACCTCTCACCACTGAAACGCAGTGGCCGACGGCCTTCACTGAACGACCGAGAGCTGCGGAGCTTGGGTAAAGAAGTCAGTGGTAGCAGACAAGCAACACTGCGTGAATTAAGCGTATAAATCGATGCAATGCGGGGCGTACGAGGACCGATCCGTTGGGACAGTGCGGTGGAATACGGCAGCAGACGGCCAACCCGAGTGCCTTTGCTAACAGCATGTAGCCTGCAGCGCCTACCCTGGGCTCGTGACCATATCGGTTGTATGCTCGATACCTGGAGAACTTTTGCCTGGTCAGTTGAGTCCCGATTTCAGTTGATAAGAGCTGATGAAAGGGTTCGAGTGTTGCTCAGAACCCACGAGGCCATGGATCCAAATCATAATAACGCGTTGCGCAATCTTGTGATCGCTTCATAATGGTGTGGACTGTGTTTAGCTTGGAATGGAGTGGATCCTCTGGTCCAACTGAACTGATCGCTTACTGAAAATTGCTATGTCCAGCTACTTCGAAACCATTTACATCCATTCATTGTTTTCATGATCCCCAACGACGATAGAATTTTTACAGATGACAATGCGCCATGTAACTGAGCCATAAATATGCGCGACAGGTTTGAAGAACATTCTGAACAATAAGAGCGAATGATATCGCCACCCATCTAACACTTATGGGCCATAATCGAAAGGTCAGTTCGTGCACAAAAACCTACATCGACAACACTTTTGCAGTTGTGAACGTCTGTAAAGGCAGTATGGCTCAATCATTTTGCAGGATCTTCCAACGACTTGTTGAGTGCTTGCCAAGCCGAGCTAATTCACTATTCCGAGCAAATGGAGGTCAGTTTAGGAAGTACTCCATGACTTGTCACTTCAATGTATTTTGCGAAGAACTGTCCCGCCACATTCACTTAGTCGTGGAATGAATAATGTTGTGCACGAATCAACGACAGAGCAGAGCAGAATTTAGCTTCCCGCAAGAGATATTAAGTTCGGCATTATGAAGCATTACGAAACAGGTCAAGTTCAATTTGCTCTGCGCACCCACTTATGTTAAAGGTTCCAAACATCAGTTCCGGAAAAAAAGAACTTTTTAAGATATTCTTTGATCTGAGAATCGATAACATTGTTTGAATTAGTTATAAAGGGAAAGAAGAACGTAGCATGGCAATTCCTTAAGGATGTTCCTAACGGTTCGTTGCGCCACTTCAAAACGAAGTCAATCCAAATAACTTTTAGATATGACATGCGCTAGTATGAACAGCTAATTGTAGAATCAATCATGAATTCCTTCCATCAGAATTGTGCTGATGTGAGCGATTAACTCTGAAAACACGTCAGCTGGATACATGCAATAAACATCACCTAGAAAAGAATCGGTCAATAAATTTAAGTTTTAATATCCGATTTTGTAACGAAAAACTAAGAACACTGTCTCTTCACCGTAACATCCAACTCTTCCAAAATTGTAGCGTAGTATTTATTATATGCACACGCGGTAAGAAGCATAGCTTTATCATCATCAGGTAACGTTTGACCCTCCCCTTCCATCTTCTCGCGAAGACCTTCAGCTCGTCTGAAGATGGGAAGAGAGTGTACGCACTCCTAAACGTCTGGCACACTGCTAGTTGAAGCGGGGAGTAACCACAGAAAATTTTTCTTGTACTGTAACGCCATGACAACCCTCATCTATAAATTTGAACCGCGTAACAATTGTGATGTATTTTCCAACAATTAATTTGTAACCCAGAGTTCATAAAGCTAAGACCAACGCATTTTTTGTAACTATCACCTTGCTACAGGTATGGACTGTGTTATTTTAAAGTAAGAGAGACAGGCAGAGTTCCAAAATACTGCATACCACTAGAATAATGTAACTTTATCCGCCTGTCGACAAATTACGGAAGAACAGGTATACTGACAATGGTAACTCTTGCAATCGTTTGAAATGAATGGATTCAGCAAGTTACACACTTCGTTGCACGTCACGGACGTCGAGGCAAGCAAAGCGAGATAGTGTTGCTCTTCCAAAAATGTCATTGAAATGTGGGGTAACCACGACCACATAGTTCTGACTTATAACGAGGAATACTAGAATTAATTTACAGTTTACTGTTTATAACGGTATAGCACTTCTTGTTGATACTTGAATCAAATTTTTGAATGACTTAGCATTTACTAAGAATTGATTGGCGTTCTGTTAACGTATAATTTTTGCCACCAAATACAATGATGTGACAGAAGTTATATGGTATTACCTAATGTCGGGTCTGATCTCCTTTTGCCCGGTGTAGTCTAGCAACTGAACATGGCATCGACTCCACTAATCTTTGGAAGTCTGCTGCTGATGATATATTGAGCCATGCTGCTTCCATGACTGTCCATAATTCATTTCGCAGCAGTAGAGGTAAATACAGGACTGAAATCACTGAGCCAAGAAGATTCTAGATGACCAAAATTGTCAAGCATCATAGAAATAACTCTCATAACCTGAAACTGCAAAAAGGAAGAACGAACACGACACCTTAGTGACTGACTGCCTCTCGTGCATATCGACGACGATGTCGTCGTCGAAAACTTAATATACGCAATTTTGACAGTAGGCCTGACTATCATAAAGAACCTAAAACATATATGATCAACTCATGGAAACGAAAATTTCAGTAACAAAAGAAACAATTGTGGAGTGTGATCACACAGATTCAAATTCTAACAAACAGCATAGCCATCAATTGTCCACGCAAAATTTGTTGAATGTTGTGGTTGATGAAATATTCATTGGTTCATCCTCCATTTAAGCAGTGCAGTATTTTAGTTGTGTAACATTTTCTTGTTTACAAAAGATAATTCACATTTTGGAAAGTCTAATGCTCAAGCTTGACTTTCCATTTTAACCCGGCGACGCAATTTCCGGCAGACAGTTGCGTAAACGTGGCGTTTTTCTTGCCTCTGTGGCACCGAGTTTCCGGCCAGAGTAACGAAAACCATCTGCGTGACACTTCATTCCAAAGATCTCGAGAACAATACAAACTCCACTCCCGGCAAATTTTTGTTCCACAATATTTTGTCAAGCCTACAAAAGAGTAATATCTCCGATTTCTCTCGCTTAGACCTGATATTCTGGCGAAAACAACTCCGTTTCCTGCTTAGTCAGTAAACCTGCTCTTGTCCTACGGATAGAAAAAAAATTTTAGCACTTACCGTAATTTTACACACATCTGTAGTTAGTTAGAGCTATCTTAGAATCCAATCAAAATGTCATGTTCTTTAAGGTATGGCCAAACGCTTTCGTTCTTATAACCTTCGTAACACAGTTGAAGCACACTATTTATGAATAAAGTTAGTTCATCGTCTGTTTCAGTTTTTTTTAGTTTATTTTCTGTGATAAGGGGAGAAAATAGATGTACAGCATAACATGGCTAAAATAATGTGGCAGTTGACAGGGCATCTTCGCAAATATCAGTGGTAAGTATTTTGTTATGGAAGGATGGAAGGAAGGAAGGAAGGAAGGAAGGAATTAAGGAAGGAAGGAATTAAGGAAGGAAGGAATTAAGGAAGGAAGGAATTAAGGAAGGAAGGAATTTAGGAAGGAAGGAATTAAGGAAGGAAGGAATTAAGGAAGGAAGGAATTAAGGAAGGAAGGAATTAAGGAAGGAAGGAATTAAGGAAGGAAGGAATTAAGGAAGGAAGGAATTAAGGAAGGAAGGAATTAAGGAAGGAATTGAGAATTGAGTGATTGAGTCGATGTAATAATTTTGAGTAGTATAAAATTCAGTGTGACGCGAGTAATAAATATTATGTAGGCCACACCGGGCGAAACACTGAAATCTGATGTAAATAACAATTCAGGAAAAATAATCCGACGGCGCTTGAGGCTACAAAATGTGTGTTTCGTACAATACGAGAACAGATGGAAATTCTGCACTGATGTCGCAAGAGTTTATGTGAATGAGCAAGAAGCACTTTAGATTTGCACTTTAGATTTACACTTTACTGCTAATAACCCTGAAGAACTGCTGAACACAGTGATAATGTACACAGCGATTATTCTGAAATTTTTGAAGACTCGTTGTCTGTATCAGCGCATCGTATTGGGACGGGGCGGAACACTTTACCCGCTGCTGACGATGTTTTAATACAAAATAATACCACACGTTCTTAAAATTTATAAAATCCTCTGTAATGTCCAACGCTCTCGAATTGTTTCATGTGAAAATTATTTCGCAAGTATTTATTTTTAAATTCGTTAGTACGTGTACAGGGTACTCAGTAAGACTACGTCTTGACACGTAACAATTCTGTCAAAATTTTAATATACAGAGACAGCATACAAGTTTGCTGTAGTATACGACATGAAATTCATAGTGTGGTTAAGACTGGTTAGGTCTAACCAAGCGAAATGGTGCGTTATGAAACGTTTCTATTCTTGTTGGAAACGGAAATTCTTTAGCACCGTAATATTGTACACACTGAATAAGAACCCAGTTGTCACTTTGTGTTTAGCAGACGTGACCTGAAGACCGCGACACTACCAGAAACCGGTCAGTTTTGCATAATAAAGCGTTCGACAACGGAAATAAGTTCAAGCGGATGTAGGTTCCAATAATTCGACAGAGATGATGAGTCTTGTACACGCTACAGTAGCGTGGAGTGCTGTAACAAAGCAGTATTCGGACTGAAGACAACAATGGCAACGGATTTCGAGGGGAAAGCCACATGAGGGTTTCAAAGAGCTTATGTTCAAGTACACAAATTTGTGGCGCCAGTTCTTTTATTTTTCGTGACTGTTTCGGTTTCCGGAGCCTAAGAACATGTGTCTCTAAGTATCCATTCACTGTCAGCGAGTTAATCCAACGAGCAAGGACATAGCACTGTGTGTATGAGTTAAGTTTGGTGTCGACAAATAGCCTACCACTAACACGTCACGAACTCCTTACTGAAACTAGGTTTCTTTTGTGATTAGGAAATAATAGAAGTTGATTCGAGAAATGTCTCTCCAAGCTGTAGTTCATTACTGCCTCCAAGTTCGTACAATTTTCTGATTGTTATGGCCTCATTCGTGAAGAACCGACATACTGTAACATAAAAAAAGTAAGATGAAGTATCGACAGCGTGCTAGTTTGAAGGGATGTCCCACGTTTCTTCCTGAGCTCCTCACTGAAGCATGGAAATGGATACATCGTCAGTGGCGTACAGCGTCTCCTTTCCACCAGTTACGGCGGAAAGTAGTTGATTCACGGGTATCATATGCGGCAGTAACCTCCGAAAATGGAGCCGCAGTTCCGGGAACCTCAGGGCCAGCAGCCGCCCACGTGGTCTGGACGAGCTGGCGTGGCGAGACACTTTGCGCCAGCGTGCTATCGCAGACAGCCTTCCGACAGATAAGAGCCGCGGCAAGAACAGCGCACCCTTATCAGTACGGTTAGTGCTGTGGCGGCGGGAAGCCGGCTTGGTGAGCATGGGTGAAGGGTGCGAGAGTGGGGGAGAGGGAGGAGACAGCGCCAGCGAGCGGTCCGGCCAGACACTAAAACTGGCGCCTTCCTCCGGCCGTATGTCGCCGCGCCGGACACAGTGGCTGTTAACTGCGGCTTAGAGTACTGTAGGGCAAAACATACACACACGTATGTTAGTTTATTCATGTTCGCTGTAAACTAGGCGGCCATTAATGATAGTCTGAATGACACAATCGGCCGCAAATACTTTTTAAATGATTTTAGTGGCACTACAGTTTTCGGGCTACCGTGTGCATCTTCAAAGACTATGATTTTCAGTTACGCACAGAGGCGGTTAGAAGTATTCAGGCGAGGGCAAATTGCGTCACAGTCCAACTCGTCCATTTCCACTCAGAGACCCGTACACCAGACGCATGTCAGCCATTTCAGCGTACATAAAACGCTGCATACTCACCGTTGCTGTCACAAGGCGGTGTGGCTGCGAATGAATCGGTGTATTTCCAAGCAGACCCTAGAGCCAACCACACATACATAGAGCATTTCTGAACGTCGGTAACATGATTGCTAGCCAGAGCCTCCGAGACAACAACTTAAATCAGCAGTTCTAACTAAACGTTCCTAACATGACCAGTAGCTGACTTCAGAGAACCTAATTATGTTCCTTATCGAAATACATTTGTGGTGCTATACTTCCTTTACAAATCTTGTAAGAAAGCTGTTTAGGTTTTTATGTTGGTAACGCCACGTAGCGCTCTGTATGAAAATCACTGACTGTGCTGTGTGCAATCTGTAGCTGATCTGCATTGTTGGAATATTTGCTATTGTAGTGTTGGGCAGTTGGATGTGAACAGCACATAGCATTGCGCAGTTGGAGGTGAGCCGCCAGCAGTGGTGGATGTGGGAGGAGAGATGGCAGAGTCTTGTGAGCGGACGATCTGGACGTGTCCACCAGAAAGAGTAAATTTGTAATACCGGATATCATGAACTGATATATGACTTTTGAACACTATTAGGGTGAATACATTGTTTGCTCGCTATCAAAATCTTTCATTTGCTAACTATGCCTATCAGCAGTTAGTGCCTTCAGTAGTTAGAATCTTTTATTTAGCTGGCAGTAGTGGCGCTCGCTCTATTGCAGTAGTTCGAGTAACTAAGATTTTTGTGAGGTAAGTGATTTATGAAAGGTATAGGTCATTGCTAGTCAGGGCCATTCTTTTGTAGGGATTATTGAAAGTCAGATTCCGTTGCGCTAAAAATATTGTGTGTCAGTTTAGTGATCTTGTAAAGAGAGAAATGTCTGAGTACGTACAGTTTTGCTCATCGGTTTGGAAATCAAATAACGTAAGGTTTTTATCAGCACAGTAATTCATTAATTTTTCTATGGGGAGGTTTCAATCTGAACTAACGACACACACACACACACACACACACACACACACACACACACACACCGAGGAGAGAGAGAGAGAGAGAGAGAGAGAGAGAGAGAGAGAGAGAGAGAGAGAGAGAGAGAGAGAGAGAGAGACTCATACAGATAGTCCTGAAAATTTTGACCTGTGAACCGTGCCTGGCTGCCGACAGGTAAAGCCGAATGGCAAGTTTGCTGTTACGCTTGGATACCACGCTGCGGTTTCGTACAGGAAGACAGACTTATTCACTTCACCTTCTTTACCAGTATCGCTGCCCAGCCAAAGCCGGTGAAAGTGAGGTGTTGTCAAGGTCACTAGCCTCCTGCGCTTGGTTCACAACAAACTTCTCGTGCATTTTGTAACATTTCTGACTCTGAACCATACGATCTGTTCCTGCGCTTCAAGCGGTTCGTGCTACACAGAACAGTCGTTAAGGAGAGACCGAACAAAATTTCTAGGATTAGATCGTGCGCCCGAAATCGCAACTCTGCGAGGAAAGGAGAATTCAGTCAGGTTAGGAACTGTAATTTGTGAAATACGTTCAATACTTTCCATCAGGTTCATGAATGTACAAGGATTATATTTGTGAATAAAGAGAATGATTAATGAGACACATGTGAACATTTTAGATGTAATTTTTTTTACTACACTATTTCAATGATCAGTTTTCTGCTTTATCGGATGAAATATGAAACACAAATTCGATGGCATCCGAGCAAAGTTCAGGATTTTAATTTCGTTAGCAGTGAGCCTTAGTGTGTTTGTGGGTAGTTCCATTACATCATCACAGCAAGGGCAGAGAACTCACAAAGTACGTGCTACCTCTCTGATGAGACGAGAAAAATCACTGAAGACGTCAGATTGGTGGACACTTTCAGAATTTCAGAGTTCTGCTTTGACGTGGCGGCGCAACTAGGCTCTTTACATGTGCTGCTGCTCCAGAACATATGGAGACAGTAAGTACACCATCTGTAGTAGTACAGGAAACTGAAGAGCAATCACTGACGACTGATTTAACGTCGTGTTCAGTAGCGACGAAAGGGGATATTTACAGACACGTTGATAGATGATCGCTGTAATTTTCAGACTAATGTGCTGTATTCAGACGAAACAGCATCAAGAAATCTATGCGACCATTTGATATTCGAATTATTTCATTTTATATCATTCCGTCATCTGCATGGGATAGAGGTAAGTAGAGAGAGCTCCACAAAGATTGGTTTGCACGAGAAATGATACCTACTTTGTCGATTCATTTCAGCATTCTGGTATATGCGTTCTATATTACATAGATGGCACGAAATCCTCCTGTGCACTCACTAATAAAGGAAACAATTAATGGGTCAAGCGGCAATTATACCCTTTTCTCCTTCTCAATACTGTCAGCTATGGATCCCGTATCTGTTTCAAATCTTTCTCAGTCGCAGTTTTATGTTTCTTCTCTATGCTTTTATCTTCTCACAACGCACGTTTCTCTTTGAACGTTGAACACCTGTTGTGTCACTGCTTCTTTCGTCGAATCATCTTCAATCCGACACTTTCTTTCAGAAAACGTTTTTCTAATGCCTCTTCCTCCTCTTATGTCTTCAGTTTCTCGGGCCCAGCTTTTCGCCATGTTATACCACATATTTTAAGATGGGCGATTTTTTAACTTTTTGAGTGTCGTCTTCATTTCTTTTAATTTCCAGGCTTCCGTGCTTATTTGACCTAAAACTCTGTCGCAAATCGTCTTCACAGTTATCTACTTCGAAATTTAGTGCTATAAAGTGGGTTCGTAAGTGGCTAAACGAAATGAAACCAGATGTAGGTTGATTAATCTGATGAGGTAATTTTCCAACTGAGTAGTGCGGTGGGGTTCCTGTAAGTTTTGTACGCCTGTACCTACGTATTATGACACTATCTGCCTCTATCAAACCTGAATGACATCACACTAGTTCCTTTCCTATGGAATGTGACTCAGGTTACCATTCATTAGTATGACTCCTCTTATTTAAAATCTGAAATGACTCCGAACTCTGTACAGACCTCGGAAGATGTAATAATATCGACTTATTTTCATCGTCAGCCGATAGGCGTCACTGGATGCAGATATGGAAAGGCATGTGGTCAGCACACTGCTTTACATACGGCTGTCAGTTTTCGTATCTAGAGCCGCTACTTCTCAATAACTCAATTGGCGTCACAAGGGCTGAGTGCATCCCCCTTGGCAACAGCGCTTGGCAGACGCGGACGGCGACCCATGCAAGTGTTAGCCAAGCCCGACAGCGCTTAACTTCGGTGATCTGAGGGGAGCCGGTGTTACCACTGCGGCAAGGCTGTTAGCTAAAATCTGAAAGATCTGAATTTGAAGTTATTGTTAGAAGGGAGCACCCTGACATTTGTTCAAAGTGGACACATTTATGAAGTTTACATGAAATGTCAATAAGCTTTGTTATTCCAATTCAGTGAACCCTTTCACTTCTACGAACAGATCCGTACTGAATTCATCAGGTTACCTTCCATTCAGAAGGCTGTTGCACACAGCGACTGTTATACTGACTTGTAAATAATAGATTTCAGTTATCAGTCGTCCGTTTCAAATTTTATTGGCAGATCTAGATTTCAGCTAGAAACTATCATTCACAAGCCTTACTGAATTATTGTGGGACGACGCAACTTTATCATCAGCCGCACACAGCACTGTCGACTCACATTCTACGTCTACAACTATACTTTGAAAACCACCATGAGGTGCATAACGGAGTGTACGTCCCATTGTAGCAGTTATTAGGGTTTCTTCCCGTTCAGCTCACTCAGAGTGCGGGAAGAATGATTGATTGAATACCTCTGTGCGTGCAGTAATTATTCTGATCTTATCCTCTCGATCCCTACGTGAGGATACGTACAGGGTTGTAGAATATCTCCGGAGTAATCATTTAAAGCCGGTTCTTCAAACTTTGTTAGGATACTTTCTTGGAATACTTTACATCTGTCTTCAAGAGCCTGCCTTTTCATTTCCTTCAGTATCCCTGTTACTCTCCAACGGATTAAACAAACCTGTGGTCATTCGTGCTGCCTTTCTCTGTATACGTTCAATATCCCTTTAGTCCTATCTGGCACGGTTCCCACACACTCGACCAATATTCTAGGATGAATGGCAGGAGTGAATTTATAAACAATTTATTTTGTACACTGATTACATTTCCCCATCATTCTACCAATGAACTTAAGTCTACCACCTGCCTTGCCCACGACTGAACCTATGTGATCATTCCATTACATACCGCCACAAAATATTACACCCAGATACTTGCATGAGTTGCCCGATTACAACAGTGACAAACTGCCACAGTCATAGGATACTATGACTCGTGGCTTTGTGAAGTGCAAAATTTTACGTTTCTGATCATTTAGAACAAGTTGCCAATCTCTGCACCAAGTCGAAATCTTATCAAGATGTGAATGAATATTTATGCAGCTTCTCTCAGGTAGTACTTCATTATAGATAACTGCATCATTTGTAAAAAGTCTGCCGGTCGGAGTGGCCGTGCGGTTCTAGGCGCTACAGTCGAATTGCGAGACCGCTACGGTCGCAGGTTCGAATCCTGCCTCGGGCGTGGATGTGTGTGATGTTCTTAGGTTAGTTAGTTTTAAGTAGATGTAAGTTCTAGGGGACTGATGACCTCAGAAGTTGAGTCCCATAGTGCTCAGAGCCATTTGAACCATTTTTTTGTAAAAAGTCTGATTTTACTATTGATACTGTGTGCTAGGTCATTAATATACAACATCAACAGCAAGGGTACCAACACTCTTCCTTGTGGCCACCCGAAGTTGCTTCTACATTTGGAGATGACTGTCCGTCCAAGACAACATGCTGTGTCCTCGCTACCAATATGTCCTCAATCCAGTCACAAATTTCACTTGATACCCCATATGATCGCACTTTTGACAATAAGCGAAGGTGCGGTACTGAGTCAAACGCTTTTCGGAAATCAAGAAACACTGCATCTACCTGGCTGTCTTGATTCAAAGCTTTCAGTGTGACATGTGAGTAGAGTGCGAGTTGAGTTTCAAAAAATGGTTCAGATGGCTCTAACCGCTATAGAACTTAACAGCTGAGGTCACCAGTCCCCTAGACTTAGAACTACTTAAACCTAGCTAAAGTAAAGACATCACACACATCTATGCCCGAGGCAGGATTCGAACCTGTGACCGTAGCAGCAGTGCAGTTCCAGACTGAAGCACCTACAACCGCTCGGCCACAGCGGCCGGCCTGAGCTCCACACGATCGATGTTTTCGAAAACCATGCTGGTTGACATTGAGGTTATTTTGTTCGAGATTTCTGATTATATTTGATCGATATCAAGAAAATTGGACCGTAATTGTGGAGAACTTCCACTACCCTTCTTGTAGACGGGTGTGGCCTGTGCCACTTTTCAAGAAATGTGCGTGGTTTTTTGTTCGAGGGATGTACGATATGTTATAATGAGAAGAGGGCCTAACTCAGCCACAAATTCAGTATTGAATCTGACAGATTCCATCGGGGGCTGGAGCTTTGTTCAGTTTCAACGATTTCAGATATTTCTCAACACTACTGACACTAATACTTTTTCCATTCACCTTTCCAGTGATACGAGCATTAAATTGGATCAATTCCCCTGCGTTTTCCTTTGTAAAGGAACATTTGAAAATGGAGTTAAGCATTTTAGCATTTGCTTTGCTACTCTCAATTTCAGTTCCTGTCTCATCTCCTAGGGACTACACACTAACTCTTATGTCACTAACAGCCTTTACATACGACCATCATCATGAAACAGATGTGTACCAGGAATGGCGCGCCTCTCACCAGAGATACAAACTACCGGACAAAATACAAAAATCCGACAAACTCGAGGCATATACAGACGATTAAATGATGACGCCAACGGACTTTAAATTCTATCTAAAGGGATTATAACACTGTCGACATTAAAATAAAAAATAAAAAAGAACGAATCCACGATGAAAAGCCATAGACGCACTGTGGAGACGAAATCAAACGCATTTAATACAACAATTATTAGAACAGAGTTTCCTAACACAAAGAGCCATGACCCCTGACGATATTATATAGAATGTTATGATAAAGCTGAATATACTTTACTCTGTTGCAACGGTACCTTTACTAAGTTTACCATGATTCGAGGACGACACGAGATGTACCTGAATGGTTTTTTTTTGGGTCAGTAACCCTAACTCATGTTAAGATGAACGTGGCAATACATGAAAGTATTTCTCAAGATGATTACCGTACTTTCATTCTGTGGAAGACACACTTCAGGTAGAAACTTATGACACCAAGCCTGGAACCCTGCTACTGAAGTTTTTTTTTAGGTTACCGATAATGGACATGGAACTGTTTTTGTAGCTATCATTGCGAAACACTGATTTAAATCAAATTAAGAACATTGTGACAATGTAGACGGAAGACAGACTGTTCAGTGCCACAAACTGGGAAGAAACTTGACATTCAGCAACTGCACAGTTACTAAGACGTTTGTTGAATGTAGTGGGTAGTATATGTTTAACTCTGTTGACGAAAGTATTCATTACGAAGTACTGACAGCAAACTTTGTAACAAAGTTTATTTAAATGGCTTTACAAATTTGTACCCAAAAAATGAAGTGTTGTATGGTTTTTACGTATTTTATTTCATTAAATATTTCTTCTAGGACCAAGAAGTTTTGGATAGGTTGTAAAGTGTATCTTCGTTACTTCATTGACATACATTTTTTTGCGGGGGGAATTGGGGCGGCGCCACTGCGGTTCGCATGAACTACGTGTTGTTACTTTATCATCCGTTCGTTCGTCATCAATTTCGGACGTGATGCAATTCACTCAATTTGACTTTTGTGTGTGGAATGATTTGCCTTAGAGCAGGTCCTTAATTTTTGTTTGCTTGGAAGAACGATCTTTGTCAAAACGATCACCTCCAAATGAACTCGAAAATGCCACAGTATTATCAGTGGAACAACTTTTTATTAACTACCAGATTACAACAACTGCATGCACTCTGCCACTTCAGAGTCGATAATCAAGTGTGCCTTGCGATATCTACGGCGAATTTCACGCAGTTGCCAATCATTTGAGAGACTATCAGACGAAAAAAGGTGCAATGGTACCAAATCTTGATTAAGCAGAGTCAAACATTTCAGATGTGGGACCAAAGAAACTGCGACTTGAAATAAGGCTAGGAAACTTGCGAACTGTGCATGCGGTCAGAGCTTCCGAAATGGGCGTCGACCTTTGGTCCACCTGTGTACAAACAGAAGAGCTGGAGAGTTGCCACGTAGCAGTTGGCAGCAGGTAACTCTGCCGCAATGTTAGCGGTGCTGATGTCTGCGAAGATTCCCGACAGAGGATGTCACCCAGTCACTTTGCGAATTACGCTGCATATTTTTCGCAAGAATAATATCCACACATTTACCTGCTGCTCCGAAAGAAGTGTGCTGGTACTGGCGGATGAAAGAACAGTATTTTGTTAACACGTAACGCTGGTGGGTGCGCTGCATACGCCAAAATGGCACCCTCCTATTTGTGTCTATCTTACTCATGAACTACCATTAGCTCAACGTCGCATGTTAGACGTTGAAGGTGACATCTTCAGCATTTTGCCGAGCGAACTGTACGCTGATACAAATTGCTTCCATAGTTTTCAGGTCATACAGAACGTCGCTTTAACTGCCATCACAAAGTGAATTGAGAAACAGCGTATGACAGTTTTGTTTTAGGCATTTTCGTTTGTGACACATTAAGTCGACACCTGTTTATAAAGCAAGCTTCTCGAAGACTGCCTTGTACATTTCTAGGAAACTAATTTTTCACTGTCCGTAGTTTAATGTACCATGGCTCAGTTTGTTATCCTCTCCAAGGTCAACACGGAACTTATGTACATGACCACAACGTCTGCAGGGTGTTAAAAATTCGAACGGTCCTTTGATTCTGGACATCTTACACAGAACGGAAACAAAGCACTTTGTTTGGTGGTAATGAGGACTCCCATTTTCAATAGCTGATGAATAAAGTGTCAGGTGTTTTGTTTGCCCTATGTTAACTATTAACTTCCAGCATGCTGGAGTAACTGTCGGTCAGTACAAAAAATAAAGCAGTCCAAAGTTTGTAAATGTCACTTTTTTTAAATTCGCTCAATGATTAGTTTCTGGTCGCGACTCATTTTCAAATCATCGTAACAGTCAAAAATGGTATTTCCGAAAATGCAAAACCTATGTCAGAAATGTGCGAATGAATAGTTACAGCGCATACAATTAACTATGTTATGATGGTTTGAAAATTAGACTCTAGCCCAAGGCTAGACTCCGAGCGAACTAAAAGAAGTGAAATTTGCAGCTTTGGACTGGTTTTGTCGTCGTAGTTTGTTCACTAGTTGAAAAATGTTAGCTGTGTTTCAGTTGGAGTTTTACTTACAAATTCGTGGTAGATGAACAGGCATTTATGAGGTGCTACAAGATTAATTTCTTTTTAATATATTATTTCACTGATCTGAGAACGACAAACATGATAAAAATTTAACTGTCTTCAGTGAGTTTGTCGAGCCACATATTTGAGTTACATACCGGGTACTGCATACTGCTTCAGCCAATTATGCGTGTCCTTGGCGTATAACATACAAAATTTAATTTTTTCATGGAACAATTACAGAGACATTACATAGACACGAAGCCGAAATGCCGAAACGACGTGAGAAGGTTCTTCGCTAGGTATCTTTTTTAACAAAAATCTATGTTCAGCTCTTGGGAAGACTGTCCGAGATGCTACTCCAAGCGGGTGTAAAACGAATCTGCGCAACGGAAAATACTGAAAGGGAAAATCAAGATTTGGCCCTGTCTGACTACCCTCTGATGCAGATCATAGAATCTGTTAATTGTGATATTTCCTCCTCTTGCTCTTTAACTTATAAATTACAACCTAAACATAAATCAATGATTAAGGGAACTAGTAACTACTAAATGATAAATGTTTCTGGCTTATACATTTATTGTAGATTAAAAACCTCTTAATTACAAATGTTTATATTTCCTCACTAATATTACTTATCGATTGCCAAAATCTGCCCCTTTTTATGGCTACACGATCTAATATAAATAACGCGAGATGACTGACGTCTACGTACCAAACACTAGAAGACACTACTTTCAAAGATGATCTACAGTGGTGTGCAACCTCAGTGACCACAGCTGTTTAGCCTTATAGCCCTAATAAGCCGAAGCAATTAGCAATATACCCGTATGTACTGCGTCCGGTGCGTCGGAGTGATGATTCTCGTACACGTCTGCGACAATGGAAGAACTCCAGCCACAAAATAAACTATTTCAAACATGAGGATGGCAGAAGGTGGTCCTCTGACTAGTATAATATGTCTTCTCCTCTCTGTGTTCCACAGACAAGAAACGCGAAGTCCCAGCCAGAACGCCTAGGCGTGAGTATAGGCAGAAGTAGTGCCCTCCGTCACTGAACGTTGCATACTCAACGACGACTCCCTACCCAGAGTCGAAGTTCACAATCGTTTAAGTTCGCAACAGTAAAGTACCAACGGCTAAAACTATAAAATCTCACCAGAGCAGAGACAACAAGTCCGTCTGTACAAACGAAAGCTGGTAGTGACTGTCATACACGGAAGCTCAAAACGGAAGACCACCTCCTCTCCACCGCTGGCTTCCCAGCAACGCTTGGCTCCCCTCCCTGCTAACTGCAGAAAGCGAATCATATTATCGAAACCACGGAATATCCTCCCTCTACAGATTCTTCTGAACGCCGACCAACACATTTTAGTCTTTTGTCGTCCAGTGCGGAAAGTTTGCGAGGAAAAACCTATTCTCGTTACTTAGGAAATCATACAATAGTACACTTCTTAGAGTAAAAATCCTCTAAAATAGTACAGCCTGGGAGATTTCCGAGGTAGCACTTCCTCGTTCCTCTCTGCTGCGTCCAAGATTTTCAGAGTTTCCCAAGTGCTATCCGGTTATCCTTCCGTCCCCGCTACAACACTTGCCGGCCGCCGCTGTGTTGTGCTTCAGCGCTCAGGTGCCCCGACCGCCCGTCTTGGCTACTTCCTGTGTTAAGCAGGACCAACACACCTGTGCGGTCTGTTCCATCCAGGGCTTGAGTTACGCCTGCCGTTTCATTTCCACTGGTATTCCAACCTCTACTAGTATAGGCAATCTTTCATTACGCCGCTCTGATAATAACGACACTCCATCACGTTCCATGCAATAAGCGTTAACATCTATTGACGAGGTGTACGTGACAATGTCAGTCTTCTTTAAATATTCATATATACGATGTGCAACCTATCAAATGATTGGTAATTCCGGTTGTAAATCACGGCGAAGTATGTAGATGAGTGCTTGTAAGGTGCGAAATTATAGCCACCTTACAACTGCTGCGGGCGAAATAGCTTCAGCGGTCTATACACTGAGCAGATTAGAAGCGTAATGACAGACTCGCTGCCTTCGTTGACTCGCAGATACATAGCTGCATTATGATTAGCAGACAATTCGGCAAATTACGATAGCTTGGTTCAATGCGAATGACATCTTCCAGAGCTATCAATAGAGACATGGCATCGTGTTGTCGCAACATTTCGAATAGTTTCCGACCTTTCATCTTCAAAAGAAATCTCTGCTGACAATCCGAGAAGATTTCATCAACGAAATTCGCCGATGAAGTCAGCATTCCTATTAATGGAATTATTTGTAAACGGAAAGTACAGTTTTATCACCTGTATACGCGTCAGTTGCAGGAATGAAAAGTCGACGACACGATACGGAACGTTTGTTTCTTCCATTTTCCTGGAACGCGCTTTCCCAGAACACGTCACTCACTCAGGATGTGCTCGTTTGCTGCCTGGTTCCGAGACGAACCCCTCTGACAGAGGCAGGATATCCTGGTACCGCGCCAGATTCGCCATTTCGCGTCAAGAACAATAGCCATAAATTATCGCACCGGCGGGCCTTCACTGTCCATTATTCACCGTCAGGGGGAATTCTGTGGCTCCCCTTTGAGCATCGTATGCCACGCTATAGATAAACTGCCACCTGCCCATTAATTACGCAGCACACAGCTCCATAATAAATTTTAAATCCCTCTCTGGCCTTAACGCGCCTCAATTTTTCGTGCTGACAGTAAGTCAACACAAATTGCCCATTCATTTTTACGCGCATCAGATTGGATCTGTTTGATTCCTTGTGTACTAAATGAGACACATAATAATCGCTGAAGTATTTTTGCATTTGTGCTTCGGAGGATTTCCAAAAGGCAATGAGCAATATCAGATTTTTAACTCAAAGTTATAACGTGTCTAGTGCGACCCTGTCTAGTGCGACCCTTGGCGATGACGACAGCCGTAAGTGCAAAAGCTCAGGTTTGTGCTAGGATAGGGGGGAAAATTGCACCGTATCTTATATTTTCGAAATCACATAAAACTGTCTTATTGACCTAAGTCGACGCGATTTGAGCACTGCTCGCTACACATTTGAATTCGATTCGTTAGCCATCACGCTGCCTCACACCATACGACGAGCGGAAATTTTTTTTAATGCTTATTTTCAGCCGCTGATTCCTACGGTTGTTTCTGGGACAGAGTAAAATCTATATCCATAATTAGGTAGTTTCTGCAGTGAAGCTGCCTGAGAAGCTTTTATGTCGACAGCATTTTGGAAAGGATTGATTGTTGCTCACCATATAGTGGAGATGTTGAGTCTTAGACAGGCACAAGAGGAACACAGACGGTGGGAGTGTGTACGCGAGTTGTGGTTGTGGTTGTTGTGTACGCGAGTTGTGGTTGTGGTTGTGGTTGTGTACGCGAGTTGTGGTTGTGGTTGTGGTTGTGTACGCGAGTTGTGGTTGTGGTTGTGGTTGTGTACGCGAGTTGTGGTTGTGGTTGTGGTTGTGTACGCGAGTTGTGGTTGTGGTTGTGGTTGTGTACGCGAGTTGTGGTTGTGGTTGTGGTTGTGTACGCGAGTTGTGGTTGTGGTTGTGGTTGTGTACGCGAGTTGTGGTTGTGGTTGTGGTTGTGTACGCGAGTTGTGGTTGTGGTTGTGGTTGTGTACGCGAGTTGTGGTTGTGGTTGTGGTTGTGTACGCGAGTTGTGGTTGTGGTTGTGGTTGTGGTTGTGTACGCGAGTTGTGGTTGTGGTTGAGTACGCGAGTTGTGGTTGTGGTTGTGTACGCGAGTTGTGGTTGTGGTTGTGTACGCGAGTTGTGGTTGTGGTTGTGTACGCGAGTTGTGGTTGTGGTTGTGTACGCGAGTTGTGGTTGTGGTTGTGTACGCGAGTTGTGGTTGTGGTTGTGTACGCGAGTTGTGGTTGTGGTTGTGTACGCGAGTTGTGGTTGCGCGCGCGTGCTGTCTGGTTTACTAGGCCTTTTGGCCGAAAGCTCATTTGTTTAGCACCCTTTTAAATGTATGTGAATTCCTAAGGGACCTAACTGCTGAGATCATCGGTCCCTAGACTTACACATTAGTTAAACTAACTTTAACTTATGCTAAGAACAACACACACACACACACACACACACACACACACACACACACACACACACAGCAGCAGCCTTTTCGTTGTGCCTATCTGCGACCCAACATCTGCACTACTTTGTGAGTAGTAGTCAACCCTTTTGATGTCATTATTCCATAATAGATTTTCCATTGTTTAAACTATTTTGTCGAATTATCGCTAGGACTTACCCTGCGTAATGTGAAGCAGCCGAATGGGATTATTGGCTAACTGATATGCCGTGAGAACTATATCGTTGGACGTGAATGCCATAAACGGCTGTTAAAGTTGCGCTGCAACACACAGGCTCGATATTAGGAGTATTTAAGATTTGTTGCTCCTTTTTCTAACATTGACCTTTAGATCAAATCGACATAAAGCCCTCTGTACTATTATTTTCAGTGTTAGGGGCACATTTTTTGTGATAATTTCACTGTCTTGATCGCAAACGATGTTTAACTTCATGACGAATGGTTAACGGAATGATTCGGTAATGGCCTGAAGCAGTCTGCATTCTGCTACCTGATTACGCAAATGGCGTTTATACTTGTATTACGCGACGTGCTCAGTTAATCTCAAGAATGTCGCAACTGATCTTTATACACAACACTTCTAAATTAACACAACAAAACGGCCAACTAATTTTGAAACTAACTGTCGTGGTCGGATCATTAAATATTTACACGAGTCACTAAGGCAAGCTTAATAAATTCGGCACTCTTTCTTGAACCGAAGGCAGCTGCTGGACAAGTGATATAATAGGGAGACATTGTTGTTAGCATTCACTGCCTACGAAACACACAAATAACTTCTAGTATCAGCCGTACATAGTTGACGTCAGCAAGTGTTGGGCCTAAAGATGGCGTTGTTACAACGCTGAAACTAGTTGCCAAAATAAAATCGACACCTTAAATACATCTGGAGGAATTTCTTAATTTTTAATATAAATGTATACCAGCTGACGTCCCACGATCCTCCATTTCAACTATGGATGTACGAAGACACAAATAAGAAGCCAGGTGGTAGAAACTATGGCCGTACCGCTTTGAGTTTTTCACTGGCTACTTCGCACTATATTAGAAAGTGTGAGAATAGCGCTTATTCTGTGTGACTCTAGTTCTTATATTTAAATTTTTTTAAGGTTCTCCATAAAAAATTTAGTAACAAATTTGTTTTATGCCACTTTTAATGGGGTATCGCGTGCTTTGAGTATGACAACTACTTTACTCCATTGGGCGAATGCCTACGACGTTCAAAAACTTGTTTAAGATGGAAATGGAAACAGTTTTCACTTTGTGTATTTTTCAGGGTTTGACAGTGGAACAACTCAGCACTAACTGGGAAAACGTGGGAAACGCATACACTGATTGGTTGGTTTACCTGACATGATCGTCATCGATGGGTGAGCTGCTTCCAGATGTTTATCTTATTTCACAAACATCAGCGACGTACATTAAGGAATATGAACAGGGAAAGTCTAAACTTAAATGGAATCGCAGGTATGTTTACTTTGCTGCTGGGATAAAAATTTCAGCCAAATGCAAGGAATTCATTGTTCGTGTAACTATTCTGTACTTAATGTCAACTAATACGTATCTTTAAGTAAATAAATTTTTCTTGAACTGCTTATTTACAGCGACAATGTTCTGAAAACTCATTTTTGTGGCAACAGCTGACAGCTTTGTTTGTTCTCTAGCGGTTTCGGTACTGGCTACATCTCCACAGTAAATAACGTATATCGATTGGCCAAAAATTCTTATCTGCCAACTAGGGCAACATGAAGTATTAAATATGACGAGTTATGACAATAATTATTTCACTTAATTTCCACTGTAGTAAACATACGCGATCTAAGTGCGCTAACATGTACACACGTAATATCAAATATCCAGCACAAGCGCAGTCAGAGCATGATCTGACTGAGCTTGTGGTGGTTATTTGATATTAATTTAAGTGTATACTTCGATTGTGTGTAACTACTACAGTGGAAATTCAATGCAACAATTATTGTGATAATTCATCACATTTTATACTTTATATTGCCGTATTAAGCAGAGATTTATTTTTGACCAATTGATGCACATTGGTTAGTTGGTTGCTTAGAGAGAGAGAGAGAGAGAGAGAGAGAGAGAGAGAGAGAGAGAGAGAGAGAGAGAGAGAGAGAGGGGGGGGGGGACCAAACTAGATGCACATTATATCATGTGAAGAAGGTAGCCAGTACTGAAACCGTTGGAGAATAAATAAAATTGTACAGCTGTTGGTACAAAAAATTACTTCTTTCCAATGTCCTTATGTAGCTGATGTACGACCGAGCCTGTTGCGCCACGTTAGAACCATGAATGAGAAGCTGGAATCTGCGTTTGAATTCCAATGACCGTCGACGCTGAGCACGTCACACCATTCATTTGGCAGAGAGATATGCATCTGATCGCGATTCCTGTTTTTCACTGTAGCTATTCGCGTCTCTGCAGCACCGATAGCGAGAACATACAAAGACTGATAGAGAAGTTTCAGTACATATCAAATACGTTTTACACTTGCCATGCCTGCTCTCATTTCATGATATATCTGAATATTACATGAATCCTCCATTCCGAGTGTTGTAAATGTGTGTAGTGTCACTTTGGTTCGCCTCGCTACAAGAATTCCGTTACGCACGTACTTCCCTAGTAAATATGAAGAAGGGCGACAGAGGGTGGGGATCTATTCCACTGATGCTAGCTGTGTCCACCCTTTCCATTTATGACGTGTAAAACTCTGTTGGGGACTTTCAGTGAGATATCAATGTCTGTCCATTCTGCCAGAAGAGTCAAAAACCAGAGAAGGTAGTGATAATGGACGCTTAGGTTGGGGGTGAAGTCGACGTTTTCACTCATCCCAAAAGGGTTTCACTGGGTTCAGGCTGGTACTCTGGGCAGGCCAGTCCATTCAGGAATGTTATTGTTAACAAACCATACCGTAACAATTCTGCTTTGACAGGGTGAATCGTCATGCTGATACAGTCATCGCATCCGAACTACTGCTCTACTGCACCGAGTACACAGTGTTGTAAACTGTATTCACAGGAGGATATTTCCGCATTTAGCATTTTCTTAAGCGCAATAACAAGACCACAACCCAATCACTAAGAACACACACAAATAACACAACCTCCTCTATACTTCAACTGCTACGTATTATGGCAGGTGACGTTCTTCAGGTATTCCCCAAACCCTTCCATTCGGTCTCCGTAGCATATACAGTGATTCATCATTTAGAATCGCTCGTCTCCATTTATTTATTTGTAATATCATTGTTTTTATTACATTTTTTCGTGTAGCACAAATGTTTATGGCTAACCGAGCAAGCGATTTATATGGCTGAAGGACTCCTTACTACTGCGAAAGAGATTATCTCTGACTCGTGACAAAATCTCAGTGGATTTAATGTGGAACATTACGTGTACAAAGGAATTACTACTTCTGATTTAGAATTGCGGAGAGTAGGCTCGCAGTAGAATTGTAATTAGCGGCATTGTTCTAAGATGCCATCTTTAATACCGAACGGAATTTCACGAATCGTCGTAACATTTCATCTCATACAAGAGGACGACGTGTACCGAAATGTAGCTAAGAAAATATTTTATGGTAAACTACACTTTTGTGAATGGAAAAGTGTATGTTCTATTCTTTGGTTATTTTAACTTCTCCCTTGTTTGTGGATCGGGACATTATGTGGTGTGTTAACTCTCAGGTAACTTTGTATCCTGGGATGTTAGTAAATCCTGCACCACTGTGTTTATGCTCTATTTTAAAACAGTAAATTCTAGACTTCAGCGGAAATGATACACAACGTCGACACAGATGCCCATGTTGCACAGTGAGTACGTCGGAGTACCCAAGACGGCTTCCGTACAGCGTAAGATTGAGCCTCTGATTATTTTAAGAATTTTCAGAGCCGACGACTTCCGGAATTCTGCAGAGCCACAGAGATTTTATTCCAGGTGTACTTAATTGTGTACCTGGAAGAGTGGGAGATAATTGTGTAAAAATATTGGGGATGCGACTTCTCTCGCCCAATATTTTCCATTGGAGTAATTAGATATTGTACAGTCGTATTAATTTAACTTAAACTTTCATCTGTGTGGCTGGATTGAAGAGTTTTTAGCAAACAGAACATATCGTGTTGTTCTCAATGGGGAGACGTCTACAGACGTTAAAGTGAACTCTGGCGTACCACAGGAGAGAGTTATGGGACCATTGCTTTTCACAATATATATAAATGACTTAGTAGATAGTGTCGTAGGTTCCTTGCGGCTTTTCGCGGATGATGCTGTAGTATACAGAGAAGTTGCAGCCTTAGAAAATTGCAGCGAAATGCAGGAACATCTGCAGCGGGTAGGCACTTGGTGCAGGGAGTGGCAACTGACCCTTAACATAGGCAAATGTAATGTATTGCGAATACATAGAAAGAAGGATCCTTTATTGTATGATTATATGGTAGCGGAACAAACACTGATAGCAGTTACTTCTGTAAAATATCTGGGAGTATGCATACGGTACGATTTGAGGTGGAATGATCATATAAAATTAATTGTTGGTAAGGCGTGTGCCAGGTTGTGATTCATTGGGAGAGTCTTAAGAAAATTTAGTCCATCGACGAAGGAGGTGGCTTGCAAAACACTCGTTTAATGTATACTTGAGTATTGCTCATCAGTGTGGGTTCCGTACCAGGTAAGGTTGACAGAGAAGATCTAAAGAGCAGCAGCGTGTTTTGTCACAGGGTTATTTGGTAAGCGTGATAGCGTTACGGAGATATTTAGGAAACTCAAGTGGCAGACTCTGCAAGAGAGGCAGTCGTTCTGCATTGCGGCGTAGCTTGCTGTCCAGGTTTCGAGAGGATGCGTTTCTGGATGGGGTATCGAATATATTGCTTATAATGACAGTGGCACAAAGTGCCCTCCGCCACACACCGTTCGGTGGCTTGCAGAATATAAACGTAGATGTAGAAGTTAAACACTACCGCGTAGTATGATTCTTTATCCCCCACAAGCATTACTTTGCACTGACTGTAGAGATACGTAACTTACGATGGAATACTCGGTCATTGTACCCCATTCTTTTTAATGCATAGTCATTAAGCTAACTAGAATACTGGAATCCTGGTATCACTTGGAACTCACTAGTAATTCCTTCTGCTCATCTCACATGATTCGTTACAACCACCCTCCGTAATGTGCGATGCTTGACTGTCCCTGTTCGTAAGTATGCAAGGACTGTCTGGTTTTGGTTAAGAAGTGGGTTGTTCCTCCTCATTCCCAATTGACCATCACGTTACCAATAGGCGATCCGCATCGCTTTAGAAAGTTTGAAACGTTGGATGTCACACGAATTAACAAATCCATCAAGACTGACTAATCAACATTCGAAGTCAAAGCTCTCGTTTGGCCGAACCATTCTGCTGCTACTGATTCTCTACTGACAACGCAATACTCCCGCCTCCTTTAGTACTCCCGTGTTCTCCTCTCGGGACTTTTGATCAGACAGTGTATGTTCGAAACTTCTTCCAATGATGAGTTTCCTATTGTTACATGTTTCACTCCATACTCAATGGTTATTCACACTATGTGCATGTTCATGATGAGCTGAAGTGTACGTTTGTATCTTGCTCGTATGATGTTCGCCGCAACTACGCAGTACAATTCCACACTGTTGACAGTCATAAAACACGGCGTACAACACATCGAGAAGATTGCATGTGCAGCTGACGTACCGGTAGTTTACGAGCCCACTGTTTGTATGCTTAACCTTGACCATAAAACCCAGTTGATAAGCACATCAGAGACCGTTTCATAGCGAGCAGGAATGTGTTGTGCAATTCCAGCTTCCAGGTTAGTAACCTAAACATTCCATTTGGTCCTATATGCGAGAGATTAATTTCCATCATGTACTGCCAAACTTGGCGCTCGCTCTTTGACAATAATATATCAATGGAATTAAATACTTTCTTTTCTCCTCCTCGTACTACTACTGTTCCTCCGCCCCCCGCCCCCCCCCTCCCCCCATCTCCTCCTCCTCCGTCGTCTCAGTCTTTTATTAGACTTCGTGCTGTGACACGAGACCACCACCTCTTGACAGGGTATTTTCAGAGTTTTGTTGATTTTGTTAGGTATACAGTCCATTATATTTGGTAGCCAGCATTTTTCCACTTTTTTCTACAACCCAGTACGCGATCTGATGCTGTTCTTTTAATTATTTTTTAATTACTGTAATTTCTTCACTGTTTTTTTTCTCCATACAATTAATTTGTTGGTGTTTAGATAATGAAAAACATTAAGAAACTGAGGTAATGCTTCGTCATATAGCGACACGTTCCAGATAATGAGGAATTGTTATGGTTATTATCCATTGAATAAACAACGACCTATACTGAAATGCCTCATCGAACGTTTTAATTATGTATTATTTGTCTACAATACAGGAACTTTGAGCATACTCGTGTTTTACGATTTACTGACAGCAGTTAATCAATAAACACGCTACTTTGCTTTTTATTTATACTGAGTGGAAATTACGTAAATAAAGCTCCTTGCAGGCAACGAGATCAGAACCATCCCTACATGTATCTGTAAGATTGTTTGGTATCACACTGTGTCAACAGCTATCTGCAATGTTATTGATGGTATATATGTCAGACAATATCTTTAAAAACCGAACGACACTTCAGAAATATCTAACGTCTCCATCTGAGCGTGGAGTAATTCCACTAATGACAAAATGGATTTTGAAAGGTTGTATAACGACGGCACAAGCCATCATCGTCTCACGTGGGAGAATCTGCTGTCGCTAGGCCATGTGAACGAAAGTCACGCCACGTTAGCGTTATCTCTAGTTCCGTAACATCGCATGTAGCTGGGAGGAGTAGAGTTAAGCGTAATTTACAACCTCAGATAAGAGGCTCTCACTTCACAGGAACGTTACACACGAACCCATTCAAATGTACTACTGTGATTCCAGAGAATTACGACTTAGCAGGTATCAGGCATTTACTGCCTTTTTTACGAACTAACAGTTATTACACGTAAGGGTGCCGTCAGAGCAATAAAGCAAATTATCTCTGGAAACTTTCCAAAACAAGATAAAATTACGCTAGATGCCACAGCATCCTTAAAAATACAATTAGGATTGTACTTCATCAAATACAGAAAGTAGTCATAGTTAAGAACACCGATTTTGAGACTGAAGGAACAGCACAGTGCTGTATTACCAACGAACCTATCACAACCTTGCCATGACCTGTAAACGGTCCTATCCCACCAGTTACTCTGCTTCAGTAACAAATACAGCATTCTTCAAACATAGGAATTATACAGCCAACCGGTTGCAAAAAAACTGTTTGGTACAATTGACATACGTTTCGACACCTGTTAAGGGCGTCTTTATCAGAATGAAATTTTGAGAAATCACAAAACTACAGTGCGACAAAGCAATGGTCGGAATTTAGAGCACCTATGCAAGTTAAAAATAAAACATCTGATTCAATCAGATGATATTCGTAGCTAGGCATACGTGACAAGGCTGGAATGTATTTTGTTTTATTGTACAGAAGGTATTTGCAACCGGATGGCTGTATAAATCCTATGTTTGAAAATTTTACACGGATGCTGAGAAACCGCCATGTTGAAAACAGACACAGAATCATTATCATAGTAACAAATACAGAATTAGTGACAGTGAAACTTCTTGTCTTCAGCACCAGAGTAGAGTGGTAAGAAGCTTATGGGAAGAGAACCTTATTCGTTTGTAGCCTCCAAATCATATGATCGCTCCAGAAAAGTCGTCATATATGATATTGTTCGAAATTCGTACAAGTCACTCAAAGCATTAATTTGCAAGTGTTCTTAAAGGTTGTTACACTGCCTTAATTCCACGAAGCCTAGATTTTTTGCACAGTGGACTGCGAAATATCTCGGTAGCTGTGAACAAATCATAAAGTGAGCGAACAGAGGCAAGAATCCTTTTCACGGCGACAGTAACATACTTATCTAGATTGCACCTTGCTTCGTTCCCGATGTTCCTAGATACACTGACTTGGAGAATAGACATATTACTACCTCGTCATAAAAATTTAAAGGTATCGACGCGCATCTGTTCCTTATGGTCGACCTTTCTTTTATAAATGTCGAAAATATTCTACACAAGAACATTTGAGTACATCCGGTTGTATTAGAGGCTACAAACGCACATGAGTTTCGCGAATAATCAATCAGCCTTGAGTAACGAGTTGTTTCAGACTGTTTAACAATGAATCACTCACTCAGTGCGCGTATCTGCCCCGAGCGGGAGAAAAATCGAGAGGAAACGGGTCGACAGATTATAACGGCCAGGCAGTGGTTGGTCGTAGCATTCCGAAGAGGGCTACAAATAGAGTTAACAACACGAGGTTAAAAATATTCAAGGTGCCTCCGCCATAAATGCAGAATTGTTCACGTCTAACTAAGAGGACATGCAGGAAATACGTCACATGGAAATACAATAGTTCCTATACGTGTTCCGAAGAAAATATCGAAAGTAATACCTTTAAATGACCTGAAATAGGATATCGATGCCTGCAGAATAATTGCACCACCTTACAGTGTTATCTTTCCCATTTTCTACTGATCCTAAAGCATCAGTACCACATTGCCACCGTAGGCAAACCCAGGTTTCAGAGAACAAAAGACCAGATGTATGTTAAGGTATATTGCAGCGCGAGTTACGCAGAAAGTATACTCACGGCACTCATTTTATGAACCTCGTTTCGCACATGACACAGTGCTGGCGACAGAGACCCGCAGTGAGTGCCACGGTAGAGTCCAGAGCTATCCATCAAATCGTAACGTTGCGCAACAGCCTGGAACTGAAACATAGGTGAAAGAAGGGCGTGCCCCACGGAAATTGTAATGAGGCAGAATCGCTGCCACTCCTATGCCTTCCTGCCCACTAACAAATCCGTACAAAACACGACTGTGGATTTGAAGACTCCCTTGGGAAGAGATCCAGAGGATAAAGACAGCAGCGAGACAGACATGAGGCTGGCCCTTCTCCCGGCATCTCTCGCAGCACAAGCTGTCGCCTCTAAATAGTGGTCGTCCTTGGTCCAGGGCAGAAGACATTACCGTGTCAGCAGCAACGTCCGTAAAACAGCGTAATACCCGCACGTCCCATTCAGAGCTTGTTACCCAAGTTGGTAACGCACAGGCTAACGTCGAATAGTAATCGGGCTCGAGTTCCAATGGATCTATCTTACAATACTTCTCTTAATAAAGGAATGACGTCGATCAGTATAATGACTTTTCTGGAGACCACAAATCTGCTCTGTAGGAATCGGCATGGGTTTCGAAAAAGACGATCGTGTGAAACCCAGCTCGCGCTATTCGTCCACGAGACTCGGACGGCCATAGACACGGGTTCCCAGGTAGACGCCGTTTTTCTCGACTTCCGCAAGGCGTTCGATACAGTTCCCCACAGTCGTTTAATGGACAAAGAGCATATGGACTATCAGACCAATTGTGTGACTGGATTGAAGAGTTCCTAGACAACAGAACGCAGCATGTCATTCTCAATGGAGAGAAGTCTTCCGAAGTAAGAGTGATTTCAGGTGTGCCGCAGGGGAGTGTCATAGGACCGTTTCTATTCACAATATACATAAATGACCTCGTGGATGACATCGGAAGGTATCTGAGGCTTTTTGCGGATGATGCTGTGGTATATCGAGAGGTTGTAACAATGGAAAATTGTACTGAAATGCAGGAGGATCTGCAGCGAATGGCGATTGAATCTCAATGTAGACAAGTGTAATGTGCTGCGAATACATAGAAAGATAGATCCCTGATCTTTTAGCAACAACTGGAAGCAGTTAATTCCATAAATTATCTTGGAGTACGCATTAGGAGTGATTTAAAATGGAATGATCACAAAGTTGATCGTTGGTAAAGCACATGCCAGACAGATTTAATGGAAGAATCCTAAGGAAATGCAATCCGAAAACAAAGGAAGTAGGTTACAGTACGCTTGTTCGCCCACTGCTTGAATACTGCTCAGCAGTGTGGGATCCGCACCAGACAGGGTTGATAGGGGAGAGAGAGAGAGAGAGAGAGAGAGAGAGAGAGAGAGAGAGAGAGAGAGAGAGAAGATCCAACGGACAGGAATGTGCTTCGTTACAGGATCATTTAGTAATCCCGAAAGCGTTACGGAGATGATAAACTCCAGTGGAAGACTCTGCAGGAGAGAAGCTTATTAGCTCGGTACGGGCTTTTGTTGAAGTTTCGAGAACATACAATCGCCGAAGAGTTATGCAGTATATTGCTCCCTCCTGCGTATATCTCGCGAAGAGACCAATAGGATAAAATCAGAGAGATTAGAGCCCACACAGAAGCATACCGACATTCCTCCTTTCCACGAACAATACGAGACTGGAATAGAAGAGAGAACCGATAGAGGTACTCGAGGTACCCCCCGCCACACACCGTCAGGTGGCTTGCGGAATGGATGTAGGTGTAGATGAATGACAAAGTCACGTAGGAAACTAACGACCACTATAGTAATTGTGCGTATCTCTGTAGTTCAGCTGGCTAGCTAGCACAGCATGTCGTACAACACATGAAGAATGACGAAGAATTGTGCATGACGCGTTTCGGAATCATTTCAATCCTCAGAAATCCAAGTGAAAAGTAGCGGAAGGACAATAGCACTACTGGTTGTGGACGTTGTATCAGGTGACCTTTTGTAACGCTCTTGTCCTTGTGATAACATTTCACTTGGATTTCTGAAGATGAAAATAATTCCGAAACGCGTCATGCATACTTTTCAGTCACTCTTTAACTGCTGTATGACTCACTACGCTACGCAGTCAGCTGAGCTACAGATCGACGCATATGTGCTTCTCTCAATCACTGATCCGGTTTCTTCAGTTGTGCCTATGCAATTTCTGTCGCGTGTTGTTAAAGCGAATTACTATTCGCTCTATACACATTTGGCATCGTCTCCCGAAGCATTCGTAGATACACAAACTTTTTGCTGAGGCTACCAGTTTCAGCGGAACTTCCTTACATTTTCAGCAGACTAACTGTTTCGCTCTCATACAACCTTTGCATAGTCTGAAACCTACTGTGGGAATCCGAGAGTTTTTCATTTGTGAAATTCGTGAAGAAAGTCTTCAGGAGTCTTGTTTCTAGAAAGTCCGTTAATGACTTGACTCCAACCAACCGGGACCCGACGATTACTGCTGTCTTTCGAAAGATGTGAAATATAACGATTATCGACAAAGAAGTATTAAACTTTTAGTGACTATTGTACTATTGTACTAGTGCACTATTTCTACTGTTTCTCGAAAGAACAACTAATTACAAGACACTTGTTAGTTTTGATTGGCGAAAATACAAATGCGTACAAAACTGTTCAGAATGTAAGCTTTACTGTGGGGGAGAGCTCCGCATGGTAAGTGTCTCACACACACACTCACACACACACTCTCTCTCACACTCTCTCTCACACTCTCTCTCACACTCTCTCTCACACTCTCTCTCACACTCTCTCTCACACTCTCTCTCACACTCTCTCTCACACTCTCTCTCACACTCTCTCTCACACTCTCTCTCACACTCTCTCTCACACTCTCTCTCACACTCTCTCTCACACTCTCTCTCACACTCTCTCTCACACTCTCTCTCACACTCTCTCTCACACTCTCTCTCACACTCTCTCTCACACTCTCTCTCACACTCTCTCTCACACTCTCTCTCACACTCTCTCTCACACTCTCTCTCTCACTCTCTCTCTCACACTCTCTCTCTCACACTCTCTCTCTCACACTCTCTCTCTCACACTCTCTCTCTCACACTCTCTCTCTCACACTCTCTCTCTCACACTCTCTCTCTCACACTCTCTCTCACACTCTCTCTCACACTCTCTCTCACACTCTCTCTCACACTCTCTCTCACACTCTCTCTCACACTCTCTCTCACACTCTCTCTCACACTCTCTCTCACACTCTCTCTCACACTCTCTCTCACACTCTCTCTCACACTCTCTCTCACACTCTCTCTCACACTCTCTCTCACACTCTCTCTCACACTCTCTCTCACACTCTCTCTCACACTCACTCTCACACTCTCTCTCACACTCTCACACTCTCACACTCTCACACTCTCACACTCTCACACTCTCACACTCTCACACTCTCACACTCTCACACTCTCACACTCTCACACTCTCACACTCTCACACTCTCACACTCTCACACTCTCACACTCTCACACTCTCACACTCTCACACTCTCACACTCTCACACTCTCACACTCTCACACTCTCACACTCTCACACTCTCACACTCTCACACTCTCACACTCTCACACTCTCACACTCTCACACTCTCACACTCTCACACTCTCACACTCTCACACTCTCACACTCTCACACTCTCACACTCTCACACTCTCACACTCTCACACTCTCACACTCTCACACTCTCACACTCTCACACTCTCACACTCTCACACTCTCACACTCTCACACTCTCACACTCTCACACTCTCACACTCTCACACTCTCACACTCTCACACTCTCACACTCTCACACTCACACACTCACACACTCACACACTCTCACACTCTCACACTCTCACACACTCACACACTCACACACTCACACACTCACACACTCACACACTCACACACTCACACACTCACACACTCACACACTCACACACTCACACACTCACACACTCTCACACTCTCACACTCTCACACTCTCACACTCTCACACTCTCACACTCTCACACTCTCACACTCTCACACTCTCACACTCTCACACTCTCACACTCTCACACTCTCACACTCTCACACTCTCACACTCTCACACTCTCACACTCTCACACTCTCACACTCTCACACTCTCACACTCTCACACTCTCACACTCTCACACTCTCACACTCTCACACTCTCACACTCTCACACTCTCACACTCTCACACTCTCACACTCTCACACTCTCACACTCTCACACTCTCACACTCTCACACTCTCACACTCTCACACTCTCACACTCTCACACTCTCACACTCTCACACTCTCACACTCTCACACTCTCACACTCTCACACTCTCACACTCTCACACTCTCACACTCTCACACTCTCACACTCTCACACTCTCACACTCTCACACTCTCACACTCTCACACTCTCACACTCTCACACTCTCACACTCTCACACTCTCACACTCTCACACTCTCACACTCTCACACTCTCACACTCTCACACTCTCACACTCTCACACTCTCACACTCTCACACTCTCACACTCTCACACTCTCACACTCTCACACTCTCACACTCTCACACTCTCACACTCTCACACTCTCACACTCTCACACTCTCACACTCTCACACTCTCACACTCTCACACTCTCACACTCTCACACTCTCACACTCTCACACTCACACACTCACACACTCACACACTCACACACTCACACACTCTCACACTCTCACACTCTCACACTCTCACACTCTCACACTCTCACACTCTCACACTCACACACTCACACACTCACACACTCTCACACTCTCACACTCTCACACTCTCACACTCTCACACTCTCACACTCTCACACTCTCACACTCTCACACTCTCACACTCTCACACTCTCACACTCTCACACTCTCACACTCTCACACTCTCACACTCTCACACTCTCACACTCTCACACTCTCACACTCTCACACTCTCACACTCTCACACTCTCACACTCACACACTCACACACTCACACACTCTCACACTCTCACACTCTCACACTCACACACTCTCACACTCACACACTCACACACACACACACTTTATAATAACTGTGGATTAATTCATGACAATTCGCTTCGAAAATTAGAGGTCATGTTCATGTCGATGTAACATTCTGGAGTTCTCAGCAGGATGTGGTCATCAAAATGGTGCCAGACGATACACTGACGCATTAAAGCACCGCTCCATTTCTATGACTCACCCGGCTGGAAACCCGAGAACTTTGGGTCACTCCACCTCGGCACGGAGGACACAGATCTACGAGTTTGTTTTAAACAACAACATGCAAGGAATCTGACAGCTTTAGACCTCGCACTGACTGCTTTGCACAGCTTGAATCTTAGCACATTTCCGCGTACATAAATACCCCGCAAGCCACCGTAAAATGCATGGCGGAGGATACCTTGTACAATTACTTGAAATTCCCTTTACTGTTCCACCCTCAAATGAAACGAGGGGGAGAATTACTGTTTATATACCTCCGTACGAGCCCTAATTCCTCTCTTCTTGTCTTCACGATCCTTACTCTAGATTTGCGTTGTTGGCAGTAGGATCGTTCTGCAGACTGTCGCTAATCCCGATTCTCTTAATTTTCTCGACATTGTTTCGCGAAAAGGAGATCGTCTTTCCTCCAGAGATTCCAGTTGGACTTTACGAACGGTTTCATCAATACTCTTGCGTTGATCAAACTTACAGCAAACAAACTAGCGACATGCCGCCGAATTGCTTCGATGACTTCCTTTAATCCGACCAGGAGGCGATCCCAAACACACTATCACTATTCGTCAATGGGTCGCACTAGTATTCTGTACTTTGCGTCCTTTATACATAAGCTACATTTCCGTATCATTCTCGCAATGATTGACCAAACGTGCTTAGGTGCTTGTTACAGTTCATACCGCTTTGGAGCGTTGTCTAGACTGTTAATCTACGTCACTAAGCCAAACAACAGAGCACCAATACCGCATTCGAACTTAACTGTCTTTCCTACTCATTTACATTACCTCAAATTTTCCTACATTCAGAGCAAGATGCCATTCATCAGTACAAGTAGGAATTCTGTTAAAGTCATCCTGCATCGTCCTACAGTCACTCAATGGCAATACTGTTCTGTGCACTACAGCGTTGTCACAGGTAGCTGCTCACCCTATTCGTCGAATCATTTATTTAAATAGAAACAAGAGCAGCTCTGTTGTCACACTTCCCTGGGGCACTCCTGACTATACCCTTGTCTGACGAACATGTGACCACGACAACGTACTTCAAACCACCCACGTTTCTGGGAACTTATTCCGTATGTTCGGACCTCTGTAAACAGTCTGCAGTGGAAATGTACGAATATGGAACCTGCCTGTTGTCCTTCATCCGTGGTCTGCTCGATATAATGCGAGAAAATGGAAACTGAATTCCTTCCTTATTTGTTTACGGAAGCTTTTTTATCTCAAGGAAATGCTATACAATCAAGTATTTTGACACTGCAGGAAGTACCTGCTTCGCCTATTCATTGCAGCGATGCCCTTTCCCCACCATGTGGCGATTAGGGCGAGTATCAGGGAAAGCTGCTGAATGCCCTTCCTCCCCGGGACAAGAAAATCTCTGAAATGAAACCTCGTGCCCCACCGAAGTGGCACTCTGCTTACGGCCAATAACTGCAACGAGGGCGATAGAAGACCCACGTTCTGCAAACTCACGGTGCAAATTCTGCCAACACAAGCTCCAAGTTCCTCATGATAAGGCAGTGTCCTTTATAGTCCCGTTCAGACCAAGAAAAAAAGCAAAAGATCTTCCTAAAGCTCAGATCCTTTAATTCTTTTCTTTAAAACGTACTAGTAGGGTTGTCTGGTATAATGAGCCTAACACTAAACTTAGAATAGTATTTTCGTTGACGAAAAACTGAACAGAACAATGCACGATATTGCCTCAAAGCCGAAAAGCCTACCTGCTGTTCCGAAGTTCCTATTAGGATTTAGAAAATGTTCCCTTAAGACTGTGCCGAAAGACTGGTTCTGGACAGAGCTACAGCGGGCAGCTGAGAGGTTCTCGTGAATATTGTTTCGAGAGGCTGAAGGTAACAAATTCTGAGCCATTATCAACTGTCTCTCAGAGAAGATTCCATTTGATGCGAGCGCCAAAGGAACAGTGACTGCTGCGTAGCAAGAAAGGCGTAAAAAATAGTGATCGCTACAAACCATCACGTTCTCTACAATTTTCAGTTGAGTCTGTACGTGGACTGGAAACCGTTTCTGCATTACTCGATTCCTGCGATCAAACTAGACACTAGCGTTTCTGCAATACTGAGATGCGCAGATCGAGGTGCAAGCATCATTGAAATATTATGAAATGTACACACTTTAAATTTTGTCTGACACCATAGAGGCAACTGGTGTGGGAGAATCATCACTGTACATTTTATTACCTGAAAACCTTTCCGTGCCTACGTACACAGACTCTTGGTGATGCTGTAATGCACTGAAGCGTCAAAGAAACTGGTGTAGATATGCGTATTGAAATACATCGATATGTAAACAGGCAGAACATCGCGCTGTGGTCGGGCCCTCTATTCTCTTCAATGGTCTTCGGTCCCATTGTTGCAGGAAGTTTTTTCGGCTGCACCGATGTCAGAGATTTGATGTTTTGCCGGATTCCTGATATTCACGGTACACTCGTGTAATGGTCGTACGGGAAAATCCCCACTTGGTCGCTGCCTCGGAGATGCTGTGCCATCGCTCGTGCGCCGACTATAACACCGCGTTCTAACTCACTCAAATCTTGATAAAATGTCATTGTAGCAGCAGTAACAGAGCTAACAACTGCGCCCGACACACAATACACAGCCTTGCGGGACTTCATTCTCCTGGACATGGATGGAACTGCGGGAGGCACCAACTTGGACACGGAAAGTACGGAGCGACATGAAGTTTTGGATAAAAATCGGGAGCGGGCCACGGAGACTCCACTCATACAATGTGGCAAGAATATGTTGTTTCCAGGTCGTGTCGTATGCTTTAAGAAAGTCAAAAAAGACGGCAACCAGGTGTTGCCGTCTGAAAAAGGCTGTTCGGATGGCAGACTCGAGGGACACAACATTATCGGTGGTAGAGTGGCCCTGGCAGAAGCCGCCCTGACATGGATCCAGTAGGCCACGTGACTCCAGGACCAAACCTAACCACCGACGTACCACACGTCCCAGCAGCTTACAAAGAACGTTGGCGAGGCTGATGGGCCGTTAGCTATCCACATCAAGCGTGTTTTTATCGGGTTTGAGCACTGGGATGATGGTGCTTTCCCGCCATTGCGATGGAAAGATGCCATCGCACCAGACCCATTGACGACGAAGAGATGTGTCTTTTAGTCAGACGAGAGATGTTTAATGAACTGGCTGTGGATCCGACCAGGCCCAGGAGCTGTATCGGGGCAACGTGCAAGGGCACACAGGAGCTCTCACTCTGAAAATGGGACAGTATAGGATTCTCTCCCTGAATAGCAAAACTCAACCACTGGTTTTCATGTGTCATTTCCTAGTATAATTCCCTCAGCATCGCCTGATTTAATTTGACTACATTCCATTACTCTTTTTTAGCATAGAACCTCGTTCCATGACAATATCAATTTCGTTCAGTTAATACTCCAAATCCTTTGCAGTTTCGATGTCATCGGCAAGCAAAGTTTCAATTTTTTATCCCTTAATTATAATTCCTTTGGTTTCCGTTACTGCTTGCTCAATGTGCAGATTCAATGATATTGAGGAAATTCTAAAATTCATTCTCACTCCATTCATAAGAACTGCATTTTCATTCCCAATGACTTATAGGGGCACGTTCGCGAAAACATACTATTTATAAGATGCACAAAAGCCATAATTTGGAAGCTACGAAAATGAAATTTTGCACCAATTTTTTTTACACGAAATTAATACATTTACTGTTTAGTTAAGCAGGTCAAATGTATTTAACTTTTTATGGAATTTAAAAATTTATTTTGAAGAAATAATACTGTATATGTACCTTTTTCTTATGAACTATTCAAAACATTTCTACAAATTTTTCTATGTTTAATCTCTTTGCATACAGCACGCTTCTCTCAAGAGGTGTTTTGAAAATATCGAATACAATAATTTTAGTAATTTTTAATTATAATTCTGTAAGTATAATACGAAATTCATGCAAGATTCCGAGCAGTTTGGCCCTTAACTCAGAATTTCAAAATTTGCTCTTGAGAAATCGTTTATTGTGTCTATAGGAACAAGAGTACAAAATCTCGTAATCCTAGCCTTCAGTGATTTTCAGAAAAATGTACGTAAACTTTAAAAAGAGTAATTTTTAGATGAAATTAAATTTAAAACTCAACCAAACGTTTTTTCTTATGCCACCGCTTCAGAAGGTCCCCGATTTGCACTCAGGGTTCTCTATCCCTTCAAGGCTTCTTTTCAGGCCTCACGTTTTGTGCCGTCTTCCCCTTACTAGGTCTTTAAGTGGCTTTTAAGCTGCAAAGGCGCCCTGTAAACCTTTTCTCAAGATATACTGAATGGACTTTCCTATCTGAAAGCCCATTTTCTCTAATACCTTCATCCTCCCCAAATTCCCATCAATAAATACAAGAACTTAATCGTAAGTTACAATTTTGATACTATAGTAAATGAGAATGTGGTTCTAAATCATTGTTTCCATATGAGAGTGTTTAGAGTCTCATTTGGATTCTGGGTTTTGCTATGAACACACTTTTTTTGAAGCCCAGGAGCGGCCAGAAACCTAAGTCGGCTTGACAACATCCAGGATCCAATTTGGAAGCCCGTCCTTGTGAGTGTAGGGTTGCTAGGCAAACCACAAACTCCTTCATAAACAAGGTAGCTGATTTGTTATTGTTTCTAAAATACGAAAAGTGCCACAGATGTCTATAAAAGCAAAGATCATATAACACAGCATTCTAGATGTACGCCGCGCAAGTTTGCTTGGAAGAGATCCACGGAAACGTTGTTTCAGAAAGTGGGCGAGGCAGGAAACTCGCACAACATAATTAAATGTGTTTCAGGGACTTCGGATGAGATTTCATCATTGAAACTTCGGGAGTTCATTGTACAACATCTCTAGTAATGAATAAAAAACGAACTGAAAATCGATGTGCTTCCTTAACAGCACTCTGGTTACCCTCCAAGCGCTTCGATTCGTGTACTTAATCTTTTCTATGAGGGTCGTGCAATAAGTAATATCCCACATTATAAAAGATAACAGACGTCCTTGATGGTGCTTCACGGTTGATGTTAATTCTCTGCGCCGGTGAAGTTTCGAACCGTTCTGACAGATGGCAGAGCAATAGTACAGTGTTAAAATGGCGTCTACATACGACTCACGTAACAAGCAGCGTGCTGTTATTGAATTCTTGTGTGCAAAAAAGAAACCATGGTGAACATCCGTAAACGTTTGTGTGCAATGTATTACGATGATGCAGTTGATAGGAGTGCGGTTGGGCGATGGGTAAGGAAAGTTACAGCCTCAGGAACTGCAGAAATCATCAGCCACTCTCGGGACGTTCTGTCACAGCCACTGCTCCTGGCGCGCTAAATCGTGCGGATGCCATTATTTGTTCCGACCGGCTCAGCATTGGAAGTGCGTCTGCAACGATCGAGACTCAAGAGGTGCTCACGATGGGTTCCACGAATACTTACAGCGGACCAGAAGATTCAAAGAAAGGCCATTTCATCTGAATTGACGGTGCGTTTTGAGACCGACGGAGAGATTCTCTAGGGGGAACACACTTTGAAGATGACGCGAGTGTCAGTCATGCAGCGAAAGCATGGCTACCCCTACAGGACAAGAGCTTTTACCGGCATGGAATACACGCTCCTCCCCAACGTTGGCATACGGCAATAAAACGTGATGGAGACTGCACAGAAAATGTGGACATGGACAAGACATGTTGATGTACCGGGTGATCAAAAAGTCAGTATAAATTTGGAAACTGAATAAATCACGGAATAATGTAGATCGAGAGGTACAAATTGACACACATGCTTGGAATGACATGGGGTTTTATTAGAACTGAAAAAATACAAACGTTCAAAAAAAGGCCGACAGATGGCGCTTCATCTGATCAGAATAGTAATAATTAGCGTAACAAAGTAAGACAAAGCAAAGATGATTATCTTTACAGGAAAAGCTCAATATGTCCGCCACCATTCCTCAACAATAGCTGTAGTCGAGGAATAATGTTGTGAACAGCGCTGTAAAGCATGTCCGGAGTTATGGTGAAGCATTGGCGTCGGATGTTGTCTTTCAGCATCCCTAGAGATGTCGGTCGATCACGATGCACTTGCGACTTCAGGCAACCCCAAAGCCAATAATCGCACGGACTGAGGTCTAGGGACCAGGGAGGCCAAGCATGACGAAAGTCGCGTCTGAGCACACGATCACCACCAAACAACGAGCGCAAGATATCTTTCACGCGTCTGGCAATTGGTTTTTTTTTTTGGGGGGGGGGGAGGGTGTAATAAAACCCAATGTCATTCTAAGCATGGGTCAATTTTTACCTTTCTATCTACACTATTAAGTTCTCAAATTTATACTGACTTTTTGATCACCCAGTATATGGTTACAAAATTCTGACTCTTAACAATAAAGATCTGAGGAACAAAAAAGTGCGGCATTACTTATTCAACGACCCTTGAATGTTTAGAATTCCAAACAGTGTATTCCCGTCTATACAGTTAAAGGTCAGTTTGAGCACTATTAATGTTTGCCTTACTTTAGCGTATTTTCTAAGATAAGCCATGAGGTCTGCAATGTCTCGCGTGTACCGACATTTCTCCAGAGTAAGTTGTCGTGGAGTAAAAAGTGGGCTTGAAAACGCAAGGTAATCGTTCGTTTGTTTACCACCGTGAAACCCCAGTCTTTCAAACTGAACGGCTGCGGGAGTGTCAGGTGTCTGCATCACTTTCACCGCTCACGCAAACTCGAAGGACGATTCGAGTCCAAGTTATCCGGCTAATGGAGGGAGAGGCAGAGCTGTTGGACGACTTGCCGGTGAAGTGCCGTCGCAAGATATGGTCCCTCCGAATTCCGACAACTTTTTCCAATGGGAAGACGAGGGCCGCAGGTCGGCCACCTGTTGCGCCCGAGGAGGAGACGGTTGGGATTCCGCCGCAATCGAGCGTTCGGAAGCAGAGGAACGGAGAGGACAAGACAAGCGAAGCCGCTGGGCTCTGCGCCGGTCTCCGCTGTGCTGTGCTGCGGTCTGGGCTGCCGGCCGCGGTGGCGAGCGATCGCCAGGCATGAGGGCAATGCCGCGGGACACGGCACAGGCAGCGCCGGCGGCGGCCACCGCGGAATGCCGCGTGCCTCGCGGGCCAGGGGCTCGCCCTCACGCCTCGGCCGCCATTGGCCAGCCGCCGGCCGCGTCACGAGTGGCGTGACTCTGGGCCGCCAATAGCGGAAGCCCGCGCGTTCCGTTACCGCCGAGTGTTGCAAGCCAGCCTGATCGCCACTTGGCCCGCCTTGCGGCGCCGCGGCTATTCTCGGGCTCCGCGCAGACGGCGGCGGCGGTGGCTAGGTACAGATCCGTGGGCGGCGCCGCATTCGTCGGCATCTGGAGCCCATACCACTCCGCGCTGCAGCCTACACTGTTTACCAACTGCGCATTCGTTCCACTTGCAA